>NC_057797.1:477090826-477100341 GCF_018294505.1 Triticum aestivum | reverse complement strand
ACCACCGCCGCCATCCTCGGGAGCCGCGCCAAGGCCGACCTCCTCCTCTCCTTCCCCCGGCTTCTTCCTCTCCTTCCCCGGCAACGACGAGCTCCGGCAAGAGCTCCGGCGAGCACGACCTTGACTCCAGCGACCTCGGAATCCGTGCGTGAACAGTGCTCTCAGATCTGGATCTGAGAGGATCGGTTGACTTTTTCGTCCCTAACCCTAAATTTTTATGCAAACTTTGACCTGCCGTAACTTTGCATCCGTAGCTCTGATTTGGGCATATAGCATATCAAAATGTTCGCTTCGACGAGTACATCATTTCATACCATTGCATCATTCTCATTTGATCTCATCTTGATGCCCAAAATGCTGTTAGAAGGGGTCTTCGTGAGTTAATTGTCAGATCTGCTAGTCCATCTTAGACTTTTGTCATTTTTGCCATGATTATTGTGTGCATGCTATGCCTGAGAGTCCTTCATATGTTTTGTTAAGCATTTTGTCTTCTTTCCAGAGGTGCAACCCATGCATTTTTAGAATGTGTGTGGTGACTTGTGCAAGCTTGCAAAGTGAGGCATTCGGGAAATCTGTTTTCAGAGACTTAGTTGTTTTCACTAAGTCTGGGATTATTTAGTCCATGATGCCATATGTTCAGCTTGTTTCCTAGTGATCCGTGCCTCTTTTGGGGATGATCAGTAAAGGAGGTTTGTTAATCATGTTATGATCTATCCATCCATGTCTTTGTTTGCAATTATGGAGCACCCTAGCTTGAGTCAATCGAGCTCTACTTTTGCTTCCTGGTGAATCTGGGCAGATCGTCAACTCGTCTGCGATTTTGTCGATGTCGTTGTAGTTGATCCGTGCATGCTATGCCATTGTTCTTGCCATGTATAGCTTGTATTTTGTGCCTTCTTAATGGATGTATGCTTTCCTTGCCATGACTTGCACCGTAGTGAGTGCATCAAGCATGTCCCAGTTTTCACCAAGTCTGAAAACTGATTGTGTTTTAGCTATGTTCGTGTGCCCGTTAGTGTATTTTGTGAACCCTTTTGGCCTCAGGTCACTTTGGGTTTTTTGTTAAGCTTGTTGAGTAGCTCCATGCCATGTTCTTACTTATCTTAATCAGGTCATGTATCATGTTGTTTTGCTGCTCCGGAGAGGGCTTCGTGATCTGAAATTTCAGACAAGTGTTAATTTCACTAAGTCTGGAATCTGTTTTGCATTTGCGTTTTTGCCATGCTTGTTTGAACCTCTTAATGGATGAATTGGCCGAGGCTCAGTGCTAGTCTTCTGTTAAGCATCTTGTGTGCATCCCTGCCATGTTTTTTGTTGTCATGTTTGGTGGCTGTAGCATGTTCATCTCATTGCATTTAGGTGCCTACTTGCTGTAAATTGCAGACTGGTGTCAATTTTGAATCGCTTGCCATTTCCAAACCGTAACTCCGATTCCGGCGTTCTTTCTATCGTTTTCAAGCGATTTCATCTCATCTTTCCAGTGGCACACTTGGAATTCCAAGTTGAGTCCAGGTTCATGCATTTCCTGTCATATCTTGCATTTTGCATCCCGCATCGCATCCCGCATAGCATATCATCATTTCGTCATATTGCTTGTTCTTGCACGTGGTTGATTGTATCCTTGTTGCTTGTTTGTCTTGTTTGGGTAGATCCGGGAGACGAGTTCGCTACCGAGGAGCCCGTTGAGTGTGCTTTTGAGGATCTAGTCAATTCTGACAACTATGCAGGCAAGATGATCATACCCTCGAAATCACTACTATCTTTGCTATGCTAGTTTGCTCGCTCTTTTGCTATGCCAATGCTACGATGCCTACCTTTTGCTTGTCAGCCTCCCAATTGCCATGTCAAACCTCTAACCCACCTTGTCCTAGCAAACCGTTGATTGGCTATGTTACCGCTTTGCTCAGCCCCTCTTATAGTGTTGCTAGTTGCAGGTGAAGATTGGAGGCCGTTCCTTGTTGGAACATCTTTCATCTACTTGTTGGGATATCATTATATTGTCATGATTATCTTAATGCATCTATATACTTGGTGAAGGGTGGAAGGCTCGGCCTCTCGCCTAGTGTTTTGTTCGACTCTTGCCGCCCTAGTTTACGTCATATCGGTGTTATGTTCCCGGATTTTGTGTTCCTTACGCGGTTGGGTTATAATGGGAACCCCTTGATAGTTTGCCTTGATTAAAGCTTTTCCAGCAATGCCTAACCTTGGTTTTACCATTCGCCACCTATCCTCTTTTTTTCCCTTGGGTTACCGGAGCCCAAGGGTCATTTTGTTTTAACCCCCCCCCCAGGCCAGTGCTCCCTCTGAGTGTTGGTCCGAACCGGGCAGCCTGCGGGGCCACCTTGGGGAAACTTGAGGGTTGGTTTTACTCGTAGCATGACCTATCTGAGTGTGCCCTGAGAACGAGATATGTGCAGCTCCTATCGGGATTTGTCGGCACATTCGGGCGGTGTTGCTGGACTTGTTTTAACCTGTCGAAGTGTCTTGAGTTACCGAGATACCAAGTCTGATCGGAACGTCTTGGGAGGAGGTCTATTCCTTCGTTGACCGTGAGAGCTTGTCATGGGCTAAGTTGGGACTCCCCTGCAGGGATTGAACTTTCGAAAGTCGTGCCCGCGGTTATGGGCAGATGGGAATTTGTTAATGTCCGGTTGTAGATAACTTGAATTAAACTTAATTAAAATAAATCAACCGTGTGTGTTACCGTGATGGCCCCTTTCCGGCGGAGTCCGGGAAGTGGACACGGTGTTGGAGTTATGCTTGCGCAGGTTGTTCTTCTAGATTCTCGCTCGCGCTTTGCCTCCTCTTCTCGCTCTCTTTTGCGTATAAGATAGCCACCATATATGCTAGTCGCTTGCTGCAGCTCCACATATATTTTCCTTATCCTTCCTATAAGCTTAAATAGTCTTGATCGCGAGGGTGCGAGATTGCTGAGTCCCCGTGGCTCACAGATACTATAATTCCAGATAAAGGTCCAGGTGATTTCGCTCTAGGTGACGAGTACGAGCTCAAGTGGGAGTTTGACAAGGACTCTCAGTGTTATTATGTTTCCTTTCTCGATGATCAATAGTGGTGCCTAGTTGGGGTTCGATTCAGGGCCTTGTCGCATGTTGGGTTTTCTTCTATTTTGGCGCCGTAGTCGGGCCATGAGTGTTTGCATGATGGATGTTATTTATGTACTTTGATGTGACGTGGCGAGTGTAAGCCAACTATGTATTTCCCCCTTTTATTATATATTACATGGGATGTTGTAATGATGCCTGACTTGCGACATTGCTTTCAATGCGGTTATGTCTCTAAGTCGTGCCTCGACACGTGGGAGCTATAGCCGCATCGAGGGCGTTACAAGTTGGTAATCAGAGCCTTCCCCGACCTTAGGAGCCCCATTGCGCTATCGTTCTAGCAGCCGAGTTGTGTCTAGAAAGAAATGTTTTGAGTCATTTAGGAACTATATATCGGAGAGCTTAGGAATTCTTTTTACTTCCCAGTTTCCTTATCGCTCTGGTAAGGCATCCTGACGTAGAGTTTTGACTCTTCTCTTCTCAAATTTCAAAAAAAAAATTTAGGATCACGCGAGTATCTCGGAATCGTTTCGATGGCTTATGATGAGAACATTGACTTGGTGCCTCCTGTCAGGGGTTTAGTGGAAGTGTCGCGGGGAGTTGAGCTCTGAGGTGTTGTCATCATAATTTTATCGTTGCAATTCTGGAATACTTGAGATATGTTCGCCGACATTGAAAATCTCTTTTATGCAGTTCGTTGGTGAGATAACCTCGACGCCACCCAGTACTGGGGCGGGAGTTCGGGAGTATCACCATAACTTGTATAACGGATGCTTTTCGAAGGTTGAGGTAGATGGTTTCCGAAGTTTTCTCGGTTATGTGTTGAAGGATGGATACAGCTGGATGTAGGATTTGTTAGTTTGGGTGAGATATTATGCTTCCCCTGTATCCCCAACACCTGATTGCATAACCGGAAAGGTTCGGGAGTTTCATAGGTGGGAATTCTAGTAGCTCTAGTTCTTCTTCCACAGATATTGGTTTGAGATTGGGATTTCTTACCGATTATTCGTTCTTGATCCGTACCTTGTTGATTTATTTCTCTACTTAATTCTACGTGGCTTCTCAATTTATGGATATGTGACCATTTCAAGACGAATGCATTCGTTCATTTTGTTCGGATGTGAAGACTATATGTTGCAATTTTCATTCCGTTGGATTCAGCTTCAATATTTATCTATCCATGTGCTAATGGTGGTCAACCTCTTCAGGATGGCTCCTCCAACAAGCACGACTCCGAACCCTGATCGGCCACCGCCTCCACCTCCTCCAGAGGCATGGCAAGCTGTGATGGCCGCAACCAATGCAAACACACAGTTGATCATGCAAATTCTTCAAGAGTGCAATCAAGGCAGTCAAGGGAATCAAGGCAGCAATCAGAGTCACTTTGCTACACTCAACCAGTTCCTTGCTAATGGGCCAAAGACTTTCAGCAATTGTGTTGAGGCAACCAATGCTGACGATTGGCTTGTGGATCTGTGTAAGCATTTCGAGTGCAGTAACGTCAGGCCTGAGGACTTTGTCAAGTTCGCTTCCTTCCAACTCAAAGATCAAGCTGCAGAATGGTTCCAACAGTACAAGGACTCCAGAGGTGGACGTGTTATCACTTGGGATGATTTTCGTCGAGATTTCCGAGCTCATCATATTCCGCAGAGCGTGGTTGAAAGCAAGCATGAGGAATTCCGCAATCTGAAGCAAGGCTCTTTGTCTGTCTATGACTACAACAAGTTGTTCCAGAAGCTTGCCCGCTTTGCCAAGCAGGACGTGCCTGATGAGAAGAGCATGATATACCAGTTCAGGGGTGGTCTCAGAGAAGATATTCAGCTCGCTCTTGTTCTCTTTGAGCCCTTGAGGTACGATGAGTTCTACAACATGGCACTAAAGCAAGAGGCTGCTCAGTTGAGGTGTGATGCTTCCAGGAAGCGAGTCAGAGATGTTACTACTTCTTCCTCTACTCAAGTGGCCAAGCAGCAGAAGTTTTGGCTTCCTCCTCCTCCTTTTCGTCAGCCGTTTCAGTAGAAGAGCAAAGGTTGCAGTGGTTCTTCCCACCCACCCAACCCTGGCTTTCAGAACAAGACTTCGTCTCAAGCTCCAAGATCGAGTGCTCCGTATCACCGTCCGCTTTCTGAGGTCACGTGCAACAAGTGCCAATAGAAGGGTCACTATGCCAACAAGTGTTTCAACCAGAGGCGTCTTCCTCCTCCTCCTCCTGTCAGATCGGCAAGTACAGCTGTGGTCAAGCATAACCCCAAGCATGCCAAGGTCAATTTGATGAATGCAGCTCAAGCAGAGGACTCGTCAGATGTGATCATGGGTAACCTTCCTGTTAATGATATTCCTGCAAGAGTTCTTTTTGACACGGGTGCATCACATTGTTTCATGTCAAAGCCATTTTTTACCAAGCATGAGTTCGTTTCTTCTCATTTGGGTAAACAAATGGATATCGTTTCTCCTGGCAAACGTTTGAGTGCTAGTCTAGAGGTGCTAGATGTTACTATCACGTTGGGCGACTACAAGTTTCTCTCTTCTCCGGTGGTTCTTGGTAACTCAGATATTGATCTTATTCTCGGGATGGATTGGCTTTCTAAGCACAAGGCTCAGCTTGATTGTGCAGCCAAGCAGATTCAATTGACTCATTCGTCTGAGGATGTAATTGTCTTTGCCGCTCAGGATAATACCATTCGTCTGTTTTCTCTCAATGAGAAGGGTGAATTGGATGCCATCTCTCAAATTCTAGTCGTTTGCGAATATCAAGACATCTTTCCAGAAGAGCTCCCAGGAATGCCTCCGCACCGGCCAGTTGAATTTGTTATTGATCTTGAGCCTGGCACGGAACCTGTGTGCAAACGTCCTTACAAGCTCGGACCAAAAGAGTTGAAGGAGCTGAAGAAGCAACTCGATGAGCAAGAAAGAATGGGTCTCATCCGGCCTAGTTCTTCTCCGTGGGGTTGTGGTGTTCTTTTTTTGAAGAAGAAGGATGGAACGGACCGACTTTGTGTTGATTACCGTCCAGTGAACAAGAAGACCATCAAGAACAAGTACCCACTTCCCAACATCAATGAGCTGTTCGAACAACTCAAAGGTGCCCAAGTATTCTCCAAGCTTGATCTCCGTATGGGTTATCACCAGATTCGCATTCGTGAAGAAGATATTCCCAAGACAACATTCACAACAAGCTTTGGTTCATATGAATACACTGTCATGTCTTTTGGTCTCGCCAACGCTCCTCCGACGTTCTCTCGCATGATGAACTTCATCTTCAACGCCTACACCAATGACTTCGTTTTGGTCTATCTCGACGACATTCTGGTTTTCTCCAAGAACAAGGAAGATCATGCCAAGCACTTGCATTTGGTTCTTGATAAGCTCAGGGAACATCAGTTCTATGCCAAGTTCTCCAAGTGTGAATTTTGGCTCGATGAGGTTCTTTATCTTGGTCATATCATCTCTGCCAAGGGAATTTCCGTCAATCCTGAGAAGGTGTCTGCAATTGTGAATTGGGAACCTCCTCAGAATGTGAAGCAACTCCGCAGTTTTCTCGGTCTCGCAAGCTATTGCCGAAGATTCGTTGAAAACTTTTCCAAGATCGTGAAGCCTCTCTCTAATCTTCTCCAGAAGCACGTCAAGTACGTTTGGTCTCCGGAGTGTGATATTGCTTTCAACACTTTGAAAGAGAAGTTGATCACTGCTCCAGTTCTGACTCCGCCTGATGAATCCAAGCCATACGAGGTCTTTTGTGATGCCTCTCTCCAAGGTCTTGGCGCGTTTTGATGCAAGAGAAGAAAGTTGTTGCTTATACATCTCGCCAGTTGAAGCCTAATGAGAAAAACTACCCCACTCATGATCTCGAGTTGGCGGCAGTTGTGCATGCTCTTTTGACTTGGAGACATCTTCTATTAGGAAGAAAAGTGGACATTTTCACTGATCACAAGAGTCTCAAGTACATCTTCACTCAGCCTAATCTCAACCTCAGGCAAACTCGTTGGGTCGAAATGATTCAAGAGTATAATCCGAGTATTGAGTATACTCCAGGCAAGGCCAATGTGATTGCTGACGCTTTGAGCAGAAAGGCCTACTGCAACAGTCTGATTCTTAAGCCTTATCAACCCGAGCTTTGTGAAGCTTTCCGCAAACTTAATCTGCAAGTTGTTCCCCAAGGTTTCCTCGCCAACCTTCAAGTCTCTCCTACCTTAGAAGACCAGATTCGCCAAGCCCAGCTTCTTGATGCTATGGTGAAAAAGGTGAAGATTGGGATTGCCAAGAGTCAGTCCAAGTACAAGTGCTACCGCCTTGATGACAAGGACACTCTCTTCTTCGAGGATCGTATTGTTGTATCCAAAGGTGAACTTCGTAAAGTGATCGTGAACGAGGCTCACAATTCTCTCCTCTCCATCCACCCTGGGAGCACGAAGATGTATCAGGACCTCAAGAAAGCTTATTGGTGGACTCGAATGAAGCGCGAGATCGCTCAATTCGTGAATGAATGTGATGTCTGCAGAAGAGTGAAGGCAGAACACCAAAGGCCAGCTGGTCTCCTCCAACCTCTTGCCATTCCAGAATGGAAGTTTGACCACATTGAAATGGACTTCGTGACTGGGTTTCCAAAGTCCAAGCGTGGCAATGATGCTATATTCGTTGTCATCGACAAACTCACCAAAGTGGCTCATTTTCTGCCTATCAAAGAGTCGATCACTGCAGCTCAATTGGTGGAACTCTATACCTCTCGTATTGTCTCTCTGCACGGTATTCCTCAAGTGATATCTTCAGACCGTGGCAGCATCTTTACCTCCAAGTTTTGGGATTCTTTTCACAAGGCCATGGGCACCAACATCCTCTTCAGCACTGCTTTCCATCCTCAAACAAGCGGTCAAGTCGAGCGTGTCAACCAGATTCTTGAAGATATGCTCAGGGCTTGTGTGATCTCCTTCGGCATGAAGTGGGAGGATTGTCTTCCTTATGCTGAATTCTCCTACAATAACAGTTTTCAAGCAAGTTCGGGCAAGGCCCCTTTTGACATTCTGTATGGCAGGAAGTGCCGTACCCCTCTCAACTGGTCTGAAACCAGTGAACGTCAGCTGCTGGGTAATGACTTAATCACAGAAGCAGAAGAAATGTGCAAAGTCATTCGTGATAACCTCAAAGCAGCCCAATCCCGTCAGAAGAGCTACTATGATAGTAAGCACCGTGATTTGGCTTTTGAGATCGGAGATCATGTTTACCTCCGCGTCTCTCCTATGAAAGGTACTCGTCGCTTCGGTATCAAAGGGAAGCTTGCCCCTAGATACGTGGGACCTTTCAAGATTGTCAGCAAGAGAGGCGACCTTGCCTATCAACTCGAGCTTCCTTCTAACTTCGCAAATGTTCATGACGTGTTCCATGTCTCTCAGCTTCGAAAGTGCTTCAAGACTCCTGACCGCACAGTCAACTTCAAGGACATTGAGCTCCAAGAAGATCTCTCCTATCGTGAGCACCCAGTTGCTATTCTTGAAGAGACTGAACGCAAGACTCGCAACAAGTCAATCAAATTTCTCAAAGTCAAGTGGTCACACCATTCCGACCGTGAAGCTACCTGGGAACGTGAGGATCACCTCCGTTCTGAGTACCCGGAGTTCTTTTAGTCCTAGATCTCGGGACGAGATCTTTTCGTAGTGGTGGAGTGTTGTAACACCCCGGATGTAACTTTCCCAATTTGTACTCCAACTCTTGCCGTTTCCGGCGTTAAGTTATATTTATTTCTCGGGTTCGGGTCTTTGTCTCCGTGTGTTGTTTTCGTTGTCATGCATCTCATATCATGTCATCATGTGCATTGCATTTGCATACATGTTCGTCTCATGCATTCGAGCATTTTCCCCGTTGTCCGTTTTGCATTCTGGCGCTTCGTTCTTCTCCGGTGGTCATTTCTAGCTTTCTTTCGTGTGTGGGGATTAAACATTTCCGGATTGGACCGAGACTTGCCAAGTGGCCTTGGTTTACTACCGGTAGACCGCCTATCAAGTTTCGTATCATTTGGACTTCGTTTAGTACTCCAACGGTTAACCGAGGGACCGAAAAGGCCTCGTGTGTGTTGCAGCCCAACACCCCTCCATTTTGGCCCAAAACCCACCAAACTCTGCTCCATGTCCTAGAGCGTTCGATCACGATCGCGTGGCCGAAAACCGCACCTCATTTGGACTCTCCTAGCTCCACTTGTGCCTATAAATAGACACCCCCCGAATTCGGATCTTTCCCTCTCCCCGAAACCCTAAAACCACCCCGCACCGACGGACGTGTTCGGCGCGGACCGGACAACGTCTGCCCAGCCCCGCCACCGCCACGTGTCAGCGCCGCATTCGCCGCGCCTGGCTCCCAGCTCGCCGCCGCCGCCGGCCCAGGAGGCCCAGGAGGGGCCCCCGCGAGCCCATCTCCGCCGCCACCGCGGGCCGCCCCGCGCCGCCGTCTTCTACCGCCCGTGCCGCC
>NC_057797.1:477083690-477090189 GCF_018294505.1 Triticum aestivum | reverse complement strand
AGCCCGCGCCCCGACGCCGGCCGGCGACCGCCGCCCCGGCCACCGCCGCCATCCTCGGGAGCCGCGCCAAGGCCGACCTCCTCCTCTCCTTCCCCCGGCTTCTTCCTCTCCTTCCCCGGCAACGACGAGCTCCGGCAAGAGCTCCGGCGAGCACGACCTCGACTCCGGTGACCTCGGAATCCGTGCGTGAACAGTGCTCTCAGATCTGGATCTGAGAGGATCGGTTGACTTTTTCGTCCCTAACCCTAAATTTTTATGCAAACTTTGACCTGCCGTAACTTTGCATTCGTAGCTCCGATTTGGGCATATAGCATATCAAAATGTTCGCCTCGATGAGTACATCATTTCATTCCATTGCATTATTCTCATTTGAGCTCATCTTGTTGCCCAAAATGCTGTTAGAAGGGGCCTTTGTGAGTTAATTGTCAGATCTGCTAGTCCATCTTAGACTTTTGTCATTTTTGCCATGATTATTGTGTGCATGCTATGCCTGTGAGTCCTTCATATGTTTTGTTAAGCATTTTGTCTTCTTTCCAGAGGTGCAACGCATGCATTTTTAGAATGTGTGTGGTGACCTGTGCAAGCTTGCAAAGTGAGGCACCCGGGAAATCTGTTTTCAGAGACTTAGTTGTTTTCGCTAAGTCTGGGATTATTTAGTCCATGATGCCATATGTTCAGCTTGTTTCCTAGTGATCCGTGCCTCTTTTGGGGATGATCAGTAAAGGAGTTTTGTTAATCATGTTATGCTCTATCCATCCATGTATTTGCTTGCAATTATGGAGCACCCTAGTTTGAGTCAATCGAGCTCTACTTTTGCTTCCTGGTGAATCTGGGCAGATTGTCAACTCGTGTGCGATTTTGCCGATGTTGTTGTAGTTGATCCGTGCATGCTACGCCATTGTTCTTGCTATGTCTAGCTTGTATTTTGTGCCTTCTTAATGGATGTATGCTTTTGTTGCCATGACTTGCACCGTAGTGAGTGCATCGAGCTCGTTTACATGCCTTCGTGAGTTATATTTCAGCATGTCCCAGTTTTCACTAAGTCTGAAAATTGATTGTGTTTTAGCTATGTTCGTGTGCCCGTTAGTGTATTTTGTGAACCCTTTTGGCCTCAGGTCACTTTGGGTCTTTTGTTAAACTTGTTGAGTAGCTCCATGCTATGTTCTTACTTGTCTTAATCAGGTCATGTATCATGCTGTTTTGCTGCTCCGAAGAGGGCTTCGTGATCTGAAATTTCAGACAATTGTTAATTTCACTAAGTCTGGAATCTGTTTTGCATTTGCGTTTTTGCCATGCTTGTTTGAACCTCTTAATGGATGAATTGGCCGAGGCTCAGTGCTAGTCTTTTGTTAAGCATCTTGTGTGCATCCCTGCCATGTATTTTTTGTCATGTTTGGTGGCTGTAGCATGTTCATCTCATTGCATTTAGGTGCCTACTTGCTATAAATTGCAGACCGGTGTCAATTTTGAATCGCTTGCCGTTTCCAAACTGTAACTCCGATTCCGGCGTTCTTTATATCGTTTTCAAGCGATTTAATCTCATCTTTCCAGTGGCACCCTTGGAATTCCAAGTTGAGGCCAGGTTCATGCATTTCCTGTCATATCTTGCATTTTGCATCCCGCATCGCATCCCGCATAGCATATCATCATTTCGTCATATTGCTTGGTCTTGCACGTGGTTGATTGTATCCTTGTTGCTTGTTTGTCTTGTTTGGGTAGAGCCAGGAGACGAGTTCGTTACCGAGGAGCCCGTTGAGTGTGCTTTTGAGGATCCAGTCAATTCTGACAACTGTGCAGGCAAGATGATCATACCCTCGAAATCACTACTATCTTTGCTATGCTAGTTTGCTCGCTCTTTTGCTATGCCAATGCTACGATGCCTACCTTTTGCTTGCCAGACTCCCAATTGCCATGTCAAACCTCTAACCCACCTTGTCCTAGCAAACCGTTGATTGGCTATGTTACCGCTTTGCTCAGCCCCTCTTATAGCGTTGCTAGTTGCAGGTGAAGATTGGAGGCCGTTCCTTGTTGGAACATCTTTCATCTACTTGTTGGGATATCATTATATTGTCATGATTATCTTAATGCATCTATATACTTGGTGAAGGGTGGAAGGCTCGTCCTCTCGCCTAGTGTTTGGTTCCACTCTTGCCGCCCTAGTTTCCGTCATATCGGTGTTATGTTCCCGGATTTTGCATTCCTTACGCGGTTGGGTTATAATGGGAACCCCTTGATAGTTCGCCTTGATTAAAGCTTTTCCAGCAATGCCCAACCTTGGTTTTACCATTCGCCACCTATCCTCTTTTTTTCCCTTGGGTTACCGGAGCCCAAGGGTCATCTTGTTTTAACCCCCCCCCGGGCCAGTGCTCCGTCTGAGTGTTGGTCCAAACTGGGCAGCCTGCGGGGCCACCTCGGGGAAACTTGAGGGTTGGTTTTACTCGTAGCTTGACCTATCTGAGTGTGCCCTGAGAACGAGATATGTGCAGCTCCTCTCGGGATTTGTCGGCACATTCGGGCGGTGTTGCTGGACTTGTTTTAACCTGTCGAAGTGTCTTGAGTTACCGAGATACCGATTCTGATCAGAACGTCTTGGGAGGAGGTCTATTCCTTCGTTGACCGTGAGAGCTTGTCATGGGCTAAGTTGGGACTCCCCTACAGGGATTGAACTTTCGAAAGCCGTGCCCGCGGTTATGGGCAGATGGGAATTTGTTAATGTCCGGTTGTAGATAACTTGAATTAAACTTAATTAAAATAAATCAACCGTGTGTGTTACCGTGATGGCCCCTTTCCGGCGGAGTCCGGGAAGTGGACACGGTGTTGGAGTTATGCTTGCGCAGGTTGTTCTTCTAGATTCTCGCTCGCGCTTTGCCTCCTCTTCTCGCTCTCTTTTGCGTATAAGATAGCCACCATATATGCTAGTCACTTGATGCAGCTCCACATATATTTGCCTTATCCTTCCTATAAGCTTAAATAGTCTTGATCGCGAGGGTGCGAGATTGCTGAGTCCCCGTGGCTCACAGATACTATAATTCCAGATGCAGGTCCAGGTGATTTCACTCCAGGTGACGAGTACGAGCTCAAGTGGGAGTTCGACGAGGACTCTCAGTGTTATTATGTTTCCTTTCCCGATGATCAATAGTGGTGCCTAGTTGGGGTTCGATTCAGGGCCTTGTCGCATGTTGGGTTTTCTTCTATTTTGGCGCCATAGTCGGGCCATGAGTGTTTGTATGATGGATGTTATTTATGTACTTTGATGTGACGTGGCGAGTGTAAGCCAACTATGTATTTCCCCCTTTTATTATATATTACATGGGATGTTGTAATGATTGCCTGACTTGCGACATTGCTTTCAATGCAGTTATGTCTCTAAGCCGTGCCTCAACACGTGGGAGCTATAGCCGCATCGAGGGCATTACAAGTTGGTAATTAGAGCCTTCCCCGACCTTAGGAGCCCCATTGCTTGATCGTTCTAGCAGCTGAGTTGTGTCTAGAAAAAAAAATGTTTTGAGTCGTTTAGGAACTATATATCGGAGAGCTTAGGAATTCTTTTTACTTCCCGGTCTCCTCATCGCTCTGGTAAGGCATCCTGGCGTAGAGTTTTGACTCTTCTCTTCTCAAATTTCACTAAAAAAAATTTAGGATCACGCGAGTATCTTGGAATCGTTCCGATGGCTTATGATGAGAACATTGACTTGGTGCCTCCTGTCAGGGGTTTAGTGGAAGTGTCCCGGGGAGTTGAGCTCTGAGGTGTTGTCATCATAATTTTATCGTCGCAATTCTGGAATACTTGAGATATGTTCGCCGACATCGAAAATCTCTTTTATGCAGTTCGTTGGTGAGATAACCTCGACGCCACCCAGTACTGGGGCGGGAGTTCGGGAGTATCGCCATAACTTGTATAACGGATGCTTTTCGAAGGTTGAGGTAGATAGTTTCCGAAGTTTTCTCGGTTATGTGTTGAAGGATGGATACAGCTGGATGTAGGATTTGTTAGTTTGGGTGAGATATTATGCTTCCCCTGTATCCCCAACACCTGATTGCATAACCGGAAAGGTTCGGGAGTTTCATAGGTGGGAATTCTAGTAGCTCTAGTTCTTCTTCCACGGATATTTGTTTGAGATTGGGATTTCTTACCGATTATTCATTCTTGATCCGTACCTTGTTGATTTATTTCTCTACCTTAATTCTACGTGGCTTCTCAATTTATGGATATGTGACCATTTCAAGAGGAATGCATTCGTTCATTTTGTTCGGATGTGAAGACTATATGTTGCAATTTTCATTCCGTTGGATTCAGCTTCAATATTTATCTATCCATGTACTAATGGTGGTCAACCTCTTCAGGATGGCTCCTCCAACACGCACGACTCCGAACCCTGATCCGCCACCGCCTCCACCTCCTCTAGAGGCATGGCAAGCTGTGATGGCCGCAACCAATGCAAACACACAGCTGATCATGCAAATTCTTCAAGAGCGCAATCAAGGCAGTCAAGGGAATCAAGGCAGCAATCAGAGTCACTTTGCTACACTCAACCAGTTCCTTGCTAACGGGCCAAAGACTTTCAGCAATTGTGTTGAGGCAACCAATGCTGACGATTGGCTTGTGGATCTGTGTAAGAATTTCGAGTGCAGTAACGTCAGGGCTGAGGACTTTGTCAAGTTCGCTTCCTTCCAACTCAAAGATCAAGCTGCAGAATGGTTCCAGCAGTACAATGACTCCAGAGGTGGACGTGTTATCACTTGGGATGATTTCCGTCGAGATTTCCAAGCTCATCATATTCCGCAGAGCGTGGTTGAAAGCAAGCGTGAGGAATTCCGCAATCTGAAGCAAGGCTCTTTGTCTGTCTATGACTACAACAAGTTGTTCCAGAAGCTTGCCCGCTTTGCCAAGCAGGACGTGCCTGATGATAAGAGCATGATATACCAGTTCAGGGGTGGTCTCAGAGAAAATATTCAGCTCGCTCTTGTTCTCTTTGAGCCCTTGAGGTACGATGAGTTCTACAACATGGCACTGAAGCAAGAGACTGCTCAGTTGAGGTGTGATGCTTCCAGGAAGCGAGTCAGAGATGTTACTCCTTCTTCCTCTACTCAAGTGGCCAAGCAGCCCAATCCCGTCAGAAGAGCTACTATGATAGTAAGCACCGTGATTTGGCTTTTGAGATCGGAGATCATGTTTACCTCCGTGTCTCTCCTATGAAAGGTACTCATCGCTTTGGTATCAAAGGGAAGCTTGCCCCTACATACGTGGGACCTTTCAAGATTGTCAGCAAGAGAGGCGACCTCGCCTATCAACTCAAGCTTCCTTCAAACTTTGCAAATGTTCATGACGTATCCCATGTCTCTCAGCTTCGAAAGTGCTTCAAGACTCCTGACCGCACAGTCAACTTCGAGGACGTTGAGCTCCAAGAAGATCTCTCCTATCGTGAGCACCCAGTTGCTATTCTTGAAGAGATTGAACGCAAGACTCGCAACAAGTCAATCAAATTTCTCAAAGTCAAGTGGTCACACCATTCCGACCATGAAGCTACCTGGGAACGCGAGGATCACCTCCGTTCTGAGTACCCAGAGTTCTTTCAGTCCTAGATCTCGGGACGAGATCTTTTCGTAGTGGTGGAGTGTTGTAACACCCCGGATGTAACTTTCCCAATTTGTACTCCAACTCTTGTCATTTCCAGCGTTAAGTTATATTTATTTCTCGGGTTCGGGTCTTTGTCTCCGTGTGTTGTTTTCGTTGTCATGCATCTCATATCATGTCATCATGTGCATTTCATTTGCATACATGTTCGTCTCATGCATTCGAGGATTTTCCCAGTTGTCCGTTTTGCATTCCGGCGGTTCGTTCTTCTCCGGTGGTCATTTCTAGCTTTCTTTCGTGTGTGGGGATTAAACATTTCCGTATTGGACCGATACTTGCCAAGCGGCCTTGGTTTACTATCGGTAGACCGCCTGTCAAGTTTCATATCATTTGGACTTCGTTTGGTACTCCAACGGTTAACCGAGGGACCGAAAAGGCCTCGTGTGTGTTGCAGCCCAACACCTCTCCATTTTGGCCCAAAACCCACCAAACTCTGCTCCATGTCCTAGAGCGTTCGATCACGATCGCTTGGCCGAAAACTGCACCTCATTTGGACTCTCCTAGCTCCACTTGTGCCTATAAATAGACACCCCCGAATTCGGATCTCTCCCTCTCCCCGAAGCCCTAAAACCACCCCGCACCGACGGACATGTCCGGCGCGGACCGGACAACGTCCGCCCAGCACCGCCACCGCCACGTGTCAGCGCCGCATTCGCCGCGCCTGGCTCCCAGCTTGCCGCCGCCACCGGCCCGGGAGGCCCAGGAGGGGCCCCTGCGAGCCCATCTCCGCCGCCACCGCGGGCCGCCCCGTGCCGCCGTCTTGTACCGCCCGCGCCGCCGTCCTCCGCTGCCCGCGCCACCGCGGCTCCACGCCGGAGCCCGCGCCCTGACGCCGGCCGGCGACCGCCGCCTCGGCCACCGCCC
>NC_057797.1:477081737-477083552 GCF_018294505.1 Triticum aestivum | reverse complement strand
CCGCGCCACCGCCGCCATCCTCGGAAGCCGCGCCAAGGCTGGCCTCCTCCTCTCCTTCCCCCGGCTTCTTCCTCTCCTTCCCCGGCAACGACGAGCTCCGGCAAGAGCTCCGGCGAGCACGACCTCGACTCTAGCGACCTCGGAATCCGTGCGTGAACAGTGCTCTCAGATCTGGATCTGAGAGGATCGGTTGACTTTTTCGTCCCTAACCCTAAATTTTTATGCAAACTTTGACCTGCCGTAACTTTGCATCCGTAGCTCCGGTTGGGCATATAGCATATCAAAATGTTCGCCTCGACGAGTACATCATTTCATTCCATTGCATCATTCTCATTTGAGCTCATCTTGATGCCCAAAATGCTGTTAGAAGGGGCCTTCGTGAGTTAATTGTCAGATCTGCTAGTCCATCTTAGACTTTTGTTATTTTTGCCATGATTATTGTGTGCATGCTATGCCTGTGAGTCCTTCATATGTTTTGTTAAGCATTTTGTCTTCTTTCCAGAGGTGCAACCCATGCATTTTTAGGATGTGTGTGGTGACTTGTGCAAGCTTGCAAAGTGAGGCACCCGGGAAATCTGTTTTCAGAGACTTAGTTGTTTTCACTAAGTCTGGGATTATTTAGTCCATGATGCCATATGTTCAGCTTGTTTCCTAGTGATCCGTGCCTCTTTTGGGGATGATCAGTAAATGTGTTTTGTTAATCATATTATGCTCTATCCATCCATGTCTTTGTTTGCAATTATGGAGCACCCTAGCTTGAGTCAATCGAGCACTACTTTTGCTTCGTGGTGAATCTGGGCAGATCGTCAACTCGTTTGCGATTTTGCCGATGTTGTTGTAGTTGATCCGTCCATGCTATGCCATTGTTCTTGCCATGTCTACCTTGTATTTTGTGCCTTCTTAATGGATATATGCTTTCCTTGCCATGACTTGCACCGTAGTGAGTGCATCGAGCTCGTTTACTACAACAACATCGGCAAAATCGCAAACGAGTTGACGATCTGCCCAGATTCACCACGAAGCAAAAGTAGAGCTCGATTGACTCAAGCTAGGGTGCTCCATAATTGCAAACAAAGACATGGATGGATAGAGCATAACATGATTAACAAAACTCCTTTACTGATCATCCCCAAAAGAGGCACGGATCACTAGGAAACAAGTTGAACATATGGCATCATGGACTAAATAATCCCAGACTTAGTGAAAACAACTAAGTCTCTGAAAACAGATTTCCCGGGTGCCTCACTTTGTAAGCTTGCACAAGACACCACACATATCCTAAAAATTCATGGGTTGCACCTCTGGAAAGAAGACAAAATGCTTAACAAAACATATGAAGGACTCACAGGCATAGCATGCACACAATAATCATGGCAAAAATGACAAAAGTCTAAGATGGACTAGCAGATCTGACAATTAACTCACGAAGGCCCCTTCTAACAGTATTTTGGGCATCAAGATGAGCTCAAATGAAAATTATGCAATGGAATGAAATGATGTACTCGTCGAGGCGAACATTTTGATATGCTATATGCCCAAATCGGAGCTACGGATGCAAAGTTATGGCAGGTCAAAGTTTGCATAAAAATTTAGGGTTAGGGACGAAAAAGTCAACCGATCCTCACAGATCCAGATCTGAGAGCACTGTTCACGCACGGATTCCAAGGTCGCCGGAGTCGAGGGCGTGCTCGCCGGAGGTCTTGCCGGAGCTCGTCATTGCCGGGGAAGGAGAGAAGAAGCCGGGGGAAGGAGAGGAGGAGGCCGGCCTTGGCGCGGCTCCCGAGGATGGCGGCATTGGCGCGGGGCCGGCTCGGG
>NC_057797.1:477071802-477081365 GCF_018294505.1 Triticum aestivum | reverse complement strand
GATGGCGGCGCGGGTGGTAGAAGATGGCGGCCCGCGGTGGCGGCGGAGATGGGCTCGCGGGGGCCCCTCCTGGGCCTCCCGGGCCGGCGGCGGCGGCGAGCTGGGAGCCGGGCACGGCGAATGCAGAGCTGACACATGGCGGTGGCGGGGCTGGGCGGACGTTGTCCGGTCCGCGTCGGACACGTCCGTCGGGGCGGGGTGGTTTTAGGGTTTCGGGGAGAGGGAGAGATCCGAATTCGGGGGGTGTCTATTTATAGGCACAAGTGGAGCTAGGAGAGTCCAAATGAGGTGCGGTTTTCGGCCACGCGATCGTGATCGAACGCTCTAGGACATGGAGCAGAGTTTGGTGTGTTTTTGGACAAAATGGAGGGGTGTTGGGCTGCAACACACACGAGGCCTTTTCGGTCCCTCGGTTAACCGTTGGAGTACCAAACGAAGTCCAAATGATACGAAACTTGACAAGCGGTCTACCGGTAGTAAACCAGGGCCGCTTGGCAAGTCTCGGTCCAATCCGGAAATTTTTAATCCCCACACACGAAAGAAAGCTAGAAATGACCACCAGAGAAGAACGAAGCGCCGGAATGCAAAACGGACAATGGGGAAAATGCTCGAATGCATGAGACGAACATGTATGCAAATGCAATGCACATGATGACATGATATGAGATGCATGACAACGAAAACAACACACGGAGACAAAGACCCGAACCTGAGAAATAAATATAACTTAACGCCGGAAATGGCAAGAGTTGGAGTACAAATTGGGAAAGTTACAACCGGGGTGTTACAACACTCCACCACTACGAAAAGATCTCGTCCCGAGATCAAGGACTGAAAGAACTCCGGGTACTCAGAACAGAGGTGATCCTCACGTTCCCAGGTAGCTTCACGGTCGGAATGGTGTGACCACTTGACTTTGAGAATTTTGATTGACTTGTTGCGAGTCTTGCGTTCAGTCTCTTCAAGAATAGCAACTGGGTGCTCACGATAGGAGAGATCTTCTTGGAGCTGAATGTCCTCGAAGTTGACTGTGCGGTCAGGAGTCTTGAAGCACTTTCGAAGCTGAGAGACATGGAACACGTCATGAACATTTGTAAAGTTTGAAGGAAGCTAGTGTTAATAGGCGAGGTCGCCTCTCTTGCTGACTATCTTGAAAGGTCCCACGTATCTAGGGGCAAGCTTCCCTTTGATACCGAAGCGACGAGTACCTTTCATAGGAGAGACACGAAGGTAAACATGATCTCCGATCTCAAAAGCCATATCACGGAGCTTACTATCATAGTAGCTCTTCTGACGGGATTGGGCTGCTTTGAGGTTATCACGAATGACTTTGCACATTTTTTCTGCTTCTGTGATTAAGTCATTACCCAGCAGCTGACGTTCACCGGTTTCAGACCAGTTGAGAGGGGTACGGCACTTCCTGCCATACAGAATTTCAAAAGGGGCCTTGCCCGAACTTGCTTGAAAACTGTTATTGTAGGAGAATTCAGCATAAGGAAGACAATCCTCCCACTTCATGCCGAAGGAGATCACACAAGCCCTGAGCATATCTTCAAGAATCTGGTTGACACGCTCGACTTGACCGCTTGTTTGAGGATGGAAAGCAGTGCTGAAGCGGATGTTGGTGCCCATGGCCTTCTGAAAAGAATCCCAAAACTTGGAGGTAAAGATGCTACCACGGTCTGAAGATATCACTTGAGGAATACCGTGCAGAGAGACAATACGAGAGGTATAGAGTTCCGCCAATTGAGCTGCAGTGATCGACTCTTTGATAGGAAGAAAATGAGCCACTTTGGTGAGTTTGTCGATGACAACGAATATAGCATCATTGCCACGCTTGGACTTTGGAAACCCAGTCACGAAGTCCATTTCAATGTGGTTAAACTTCCATTCTGGAATGGCAAGAGGTTGGAGGAGACCAGCTGGCCTTTGGTGTTCTGCCTTCACTCTTCTGCAGACATCACATTCATTCACGAATTGAGAGATCTCGCGCTTCATTCGAGTCCACCAATAAGCTTGCTTGAGGTCCTGATACATCTTCGTGCTCCCAGGGTGGATGGACAGGAGAGAATTGTGAGCCTCGTTCATGATCACTTTACGAAGTTCACCTTTGGGTACAACAATATGATCCTCGAAGAAGAGAGTGTCCTTGTCATCAAGGCGGTAGCACTTGTACTTGGACTGACTCTTGGCAATCCCAATTTCACCTTTTTCACCATAGCATCAAGAAGCTGGGCTTGGCAAATCTGGTCTTCTAAGGTAGGAGAGACTTGAAGGTTGGCGAGGAAACCTTGGGGAACAACTTGCAGATTAAGTTTGCGGAAAGCTTCACAAAGCTCGGGTTGATAAGGCTTAAGAATCAGACTGTTGCAGTAGGCCTTTCTGCTCAAAGCGTCAGCAATCATATTGGCCTTGCCTGGAGTATACTCAATACTCGGATTATACTCTTGAATCATTTCGACCCAACAAGTTTGCCTGAGGTTGATATTAGGCTGAGTGAAGATGTACTTGAGACTCTTGTGATCAGTGAAAATGTCCACTTTTCTTCCTAATAGAAGATGTCTCCAAGTCAAAAGAGCATGCACAACTGCCGCCAACTCAAGATCATGAGTGGGGTAGTTTTTTTCATTAGGCTTCAACTGGCGAGATGTATAAGCAACAACTTTCTTCTCTTGCATCAAAACTGCGCCAAGACCTTGGAGAGAGGCATCACAAAAGACCTCGTATGGCTTGGATTCATCAGGCAGAGTCAGAATTGGAGCAGTGATCAACTTCTCTTTCAAAGTGTTGAAAGAAATATCACACTCCGGAGACCAAACATACTTGACGTGCTTCTGGATAAGATTAGAGAGAGGCTTCGCGATCTTGGAAAAGTTTTCAACGAATCTTCGGGAATAGCTTGCGAGACCGAGAAAACTGCGGAGTTGCTTCACATTCTGAGGAGGTTCCCAATTCACAATTGCAGACACCTTCTCAGGATTCACGGAAATGCCCTTGGCAGAGATGATATGACCAAGATAAAGAACCTCATCGAGCCAAAATTCACACTTGGAGAACTTGGCATAGAACTGATGTTCCCTGAGCTTATCAAGAACCAAACGCAAGTGCTTGGCATGATCTTCCTTGTTCTTGAAGAAAACCAGAATGTCGTCGAGATAGACCAAAACAAAGTCATTGGTGTAGGCGTTGAAGATAAAGTTCATCATGCGAGAGAATGTTGGAGGAGCGTTGGCGAGACCAAAAGACATGACAGTGTATTCATATGAACCAAAGCTTGTTCTGAATGCTGTCTTGGGAATATCTTCTTCACGAATGCGAATCTAGTGATAACCCATACGGAGATCAAGCTTGGAGAATACTTGGGCACCTTTGAGTTGTTCGAACAGCTCATTGATGTTGGGAAGTGGGTATTTGTTCTTGATGGTCTTCTTGTTCACTGGACGGTAATCAACACAAAGTCGGTCCGTTCCATCCTTCTTCTTCACAAAAACAACACCACAACCCCACGGAGAAGAACTAGGCCGGATGAGACCCATTCTTTCTTGCTCATCGAGTTGCTTCTTCAGCTCCTTCAACTCTTCTGGTCCGAGCTTGTAAGGACATTTGCACACAGGTTCCGTGCCAGGATCAAGATCAATAACGAATTCAACTGGCCGGTGCGGAGGCATTCCTGGGAGATCTTCTGGAAAGACGTCTTGATATTCGCAAACGACTGAAATTTGAGAGATGGCATCCAATTCACCCTTCTCATTGAGAGAAAACAGACGAATGGTATTATCCCGAGCGGCAAAGACAATTACATCCTCAGACGAATGAGTCAATTGAATCTGCCTGGCAGCACAATCAAGCTGAGCCTTGTGCTTAGAAAGCTAATCCATCCCGAGAATAAGATCAATATCCGAGTTACCAAGAACCATTGGGGAAGAAAGGAATTTGTAGTCGCCCAACGTGATAGTAACATCTGGCACCTCCAGACTAGCACTCAAACGTTTGCCAGGAGAAACGATATCCATTTGTTTACCCAAATGAGAAGAAATGAACTCATGCTTGGTAAAAAATGGCTTTGACATGAAACAATGCGATGCACCTGTGTCAAAAAGAACTCTTGCAGGAATATCATTAACAGGAAGGTTACCCATGATCACATCTGACGAGTCCTCTGCCTGAGCTGCATTCATCAAATTGACCTTGGCATGCTTGGGGTTATGCTTGACCACAGCTGTACTTGCCGATCTGACAAGAGGAGGAGGAGGAAGACGCCTCTGGTTGAAACACTTGTTGGCATAGTGACCCTTCTGTTGGCACTTGTTGCACGTGACCTCAGAAAGTGGACGGTGATACGGAGCACTCGATCTTGGAGCTTGAGACGAAGTCTTGTTCTGAAAGCCAGGGTTGGGTGGGTGGGAAGATCCACTGCCACCTTTGCTCTTCTGCTGATAAGGCTGACGGAATGGAGGAGGAGGAAGCCAATACTTCTGCTGCTTAGCCACTTGAGTTGAGGAAGAAGGAGTAGCATCTATGACTCGCTTCTTGGAAGCATCGCACTTTAGTTGAGCAGTCTCTTGCTTCATTGCCATGTTGTAAAACTCATCGTACCTCTTGGGCTCAAAGAGAACGAGAGCTAGCTGGATTTCTTCTCTCAGACCACCCCTGAACTGGTATATCATGCTCTTCTCATCAGGCACGTCCTGCTTGGCAAAGCGGGCAAGCTTCTGGAACAACTTGTTGTAGTCATAGACAGACAAAGAGCCTTGCTTCAGATTGCGGAATTCCTCACGCTTGCTTTCAACCACGCTCTGCAAAATATGATGAGCTCGGAAATCTCAACGGAAATCATCCCAATTGATAACACGTCCACCTCTGGAGTCCTTGTACTGCTGGAACCATTTTGCAGCTTGATCTTTGAGTTGGAAGGAAGCGAACTTGACAAAGTCCTCAGGCCTGACGTTACTGCACTCGAAATGCTTACACAGATCCACAAGCCAATCGTCAGCATCGGTTGCCTCAACACAATTGCTGAAAGTCTTTGGCCCGTTAGCAAGGAACTGGTTGAGTGTAGCAAAGTGACTCTGATTGCTGCCTTGATTCCCTTGATTGCCTTGATTGCGCTCTTGAAGAATTTGCATGATCAACTGTTTGTTTGCATTGGTTGCAGCCATCACAGCTTGCCATGCCTCTGGAGGAGGTGGAGGCGGTGGCGGATCAGGGTTCGGAGTCGTGCGTGTTGGAGGAGCCATCTTGAAGAGGTTGACCACCATTAGCACATGGATAGATAAATATTGAAGCTGAATCCAACGGAATGAAAATTGCAACATATAGTCTTCACATCCGAACAAAATGAACGAATGCATTCCTCTTGAAATGGTCACATATCCATAAATTGAGAAGCCACGTAGAATTAAGGTAGAGAAATAAATCAACAAGGTACGGATCAAGAACGAATAATCGGTAAGAAATCCCAATCTCAAACCAATATCCGTGGAAGAAGAACTAGAGCTACTAGAATTCCCACCTATGAAACTCCCGAACCTTTCCGGTTATGCAATCAGGTGTTGGGGATACAGGGGAAGCATAATATCTCACCCAAACTAACAAATCCTACATCCAGCTGTATCCATCCTTCAACACATAACCGAGAAAACTTCGGAAACCATCTACCTCAACCTTCAAAAAGAATCCGTTATACAAGTTATGGCGATACTCCCGAACTCCCGCCCCAGTACTGGGTGGCGTCGAGGTTATCTCACCAATGAACTGCATAAAAGAGATTTTCGATGTCGGCGAACATATCTCAAGTATTCCAGAATTGCAACGATAAAATTATGATGACAACACCTCAGAGCTCAACTCCCCGGGACACTTCCACTAAACCCCTGACAGGAGGCACCAAGTCAATGTTCTCATCACAAGCCATCGGAACGATTCCAAGATACTCGCGTGATCCTAAAAAAAATTTAGTGAAATTTGAGAAGAGAAGAGTCAAAACTCTACGTCAGGATGCCTTACCAGAGCGATGAGGAGACTGGGAAGTAAAAAGAATTCCTAAGCTCTCCGATATATAGTTCCTAAATGACTCAAACCATTTTTTTCTAGACACAACTCGGCTGCTAGAACGATCAAGAAATGGGGCTCCTAAGGTAGGGGAAGGCTCTGATTACCAACTTGTAACGCCCTCGATGTGGCTATAGCTCCCATGTGTCGAGGCACGACTTAGAGACATAACCGCATTGAAAGCAATGTCGCAAGTCAGGCAATCATTACAACATCCCATGTAATATATAATAAAAGGGGGAAATACATAGTTGGCTTACACTCGCCACGTCACATCAAAGTACATAAATAACATCCATCATACAAACACTCATGGCCCGACTACGGCGCCAAAATAGAAGAAAACCCAACATGCGACAAGGCACTAAATCGAACCCCAACTAGGCACCACTATTGATCATCGGGAAAGGAAACATAATAACGCTGAGAGTCCTCGTCAAACTCCCACTTGAGCTCGTACTCGTCACCTGGAGCGAAATCACCTGGACCTGCATCTGGAATTATAGTATCTGTGAGCCACGAGGACTCAGCAATCTCGCACCCTCGCGATCAAGACTATTTAAGCTTATAGGAAGGATAAGGAAAATATATGTGGAGCTGCAGCAAGCGACTAGCATATATGGTGGAGATCTTATACGCAAAAGAGAGCGAGAAGAGGAGGCAAAGCGCGAGCGAGAATCTAGAAGAACAACCTGCGCAAGCATAACTCCAACATCCTGTCCACTTCCCGGACTCCGCCGGAAAGGGGCCATCACGGTAACACACACGGTTGATTTATTTTAATTAAGTTTAATTCAAGTTATCTACAACCAGACATTAACAAATTCCCATCTGCCCATAACCGCGGGCACGGCTTTCGAAAGTTCAATCCCTGCAGGGGAGTCCCAACTTAGCCCATGACAAGCTCTCACGGTCAACGAAGGAATAGACCTCCTCCCAAGATGTTCCGATCAGACTCGGTATCTCGGTAACTCAAGACACTTCGACAGGTTAAAACAAGTCCAGCAACACCGCCCAAATGTGCCGAAAAATCCCGATAGGAGCTGCACATATCTCGTTCTCAGGGCACACTCAGATAGGTCAAGCTACAAGTAAAACCAACCCTCAAGTTTCCCCGAGGTAGCCCCGCAGGCTGCCCGGTTCGGACCAACACTCAGAGGGAGCACTGGCCTGGGGGGGGGGGGGTTAAAACAAGATGACCCTTGGGCTCCGGTAACCCAAGGGGAAAAAAGAGGATAGGTGGCGAATGGTAAAACCAAGGTTGGGCATTGCTGGAAAAGCTTTAATCAAGGCGAACTATCAAGGGGTTCCCATTATAACACAACCACGTAAGGAACACAAAATCCGGGAACATAACACCGATATGACGGAAACTAGGGCGGCAAGAGTGGAACAAAACACTAGGCGAGAGGCCGAGCCTTCTACCCTTCACCAAGTATATAGATGCATTAAGATAATCATGACAATATAATGATATCCCAACAAGTAGATGAAAGATGTTCCAACAAGGAACGGCCTCCAATCTTCACCTGCAACTAGCAACGCTATAAGAGGGGCTGAGCAAAGCGGTAACATAGCCAATCAACGGTTTGCTAGGATAAGGTGGGTTAGAGGTTTGACATGGCAATTGGGAGGCTGACAAGCAAAAGGTAGGCATCGTAGCATTGGCATAGCAAAAGAGCGAGCAAACTAGCATAGCAAAGATAGTAGTGATTTCGAGGGTATGATCATCTTGCCTGCACAGTTGTCAGAATTGACTGGATCCTCAAAAGCACACTCAACGGGCTCCTCGGTAGAGAACTCGTCTCCCGGCTCTACCCAAACAAGACAAACAAGCAAGAAGGATACAATCAACCACGTGCAAGAACAAGCAATATGACGAAATGATGATATGCTATGCGGGATGCGATGCGGGATGCAAAATGCAAGATATGATAGGAAATGCATGAACCTGGCCTCAACTTGGAATTCCAAGGGTGCCACTGGAGATATGAGATGAAATCGCTTGAAAATGATATAAAGAACGCCGGAATCGGAGTTACGGTTTGGAAATGACAAGCGATTCAAAATTGACACCGGTCTGCAATTTACAGCAAGTAGGCACCTAAATGCAATGAGATGAACATGATACAACCACCAAACATGACAACAAAATACATGGCAGGGATGCACACAAGATGCTTAACAAAAGACTAGCACTGAGCCACGGCCAATTCATCCATTAAGAGGTTAAAACAAGCATGGCAAAAACGCAAATGCAAAACAGATTCCAGACTTAGTGAAATTGACACTTGTCTGAAATTCCAGATCACGAAGCCCTCTTCGGAGCAGCAAAACAACATGATACATGACCTGATTAAGACAAGTAAGAACATGGCATGGAGCTACTCAACAAGCTTAACAAAAGACCCAAAGTGACCTGAGGTCAAAAGGGTTCACAAAATACACTAACGGGCACACGAACATAGCTAAAACACAATCAGTTTTCAGACTTGGTGAAAACTGGGACATGCTGAAATATAACTCACGAAGGCATGTAAACGAGCTCGATGCACTCACTACGGTGCAAGTCATGGCAAGGAAAGCATACATCCATTAAGAAGGCACAAAATACAAGCTAGACATGGAAAGAACAATGGCATAGCATGCACGGATCAACTACAACAATATCGAAAAAATCGCAAACGAGTTGACGATCTGCCCAGATTCACCAGGAAGCAAAAGTAGAGCTCGATTGACTCAAGCTAGGGTGCTCCATAATTGCAAACAAAGACATGGATGGATAGAGCATAACATGATTAACAAAACTCCTTTACTGATCATCCCCAAAAGAGGCACTGATCACTAGGAAACAAGCTGAACATATGGCATCATGGACAAAATAATCCCAGACTTAGTGAAAACAACTAAGTCTCTGAAAACAGATTTCCCGGGTGCCTCACTTTGCAAGCTTGCACAAGTCACCACACACATCCTAAAAATGCATGGGTTGCACCTCTAGAAAGAAGACAAAATGCTTAACAAAACATATGAAGGACTCACAGGCATAGCATGCACACAATAATCATGGCAAAAATGACAAAAGTCTAAGATGGACTAGCAGATCTGACAATTAACTCACGAAGGCCCCTTCTAACAGCATTTTGGGCATCAAGATGAGCTCAAATGAGAATGATGCAATGGAATGAAATGATGTACTCGTCGAGGCGAACATTTTGATATGCCATATGCCCAAATCGAATCTACGAATGCAAAGTTACAGCAGGTCAAAGTTTGCATAAAAATTTAGGGTTAGGGACGAAAAAGTCAACCGATCCTCTCAGATCCAGATCTGAGAGCACTGTTCACGCACGGATTCCGAGGTCGCCGGAGTCGAGGTCGTGCTCGCCGGAGCTCTTGCCGGAGCTCGTCGTTGCCGGGGAAGGAGAGGAAGAAGCCGGGGGAAGGAGAGGAGGAGGCCGGCCTTGGCGCGGCTCCTGAGGATGGCGGCGGTGGCGCGGGGCCGGCTCGGG
>NC_057797.1:477063412-477071315 GCF_018294505.1 Triticum aestivum | reverse complement strand
GGCGCAGGGCGGCCCGCGGTGGCGGCGGAGATGGGCTCGCGGGGGCCCCTCCTGGGCCTCCCGGGCCGACGGCAGCGGCGAGCTGGGAGCCGGGCAAGGCGAATGCGGTGCTGACACGTGGCGGTGGCGGGGCTGGGCGGACGTTGTCCGGTCCGCGCCGGACACGTCCGTCGGTGCGGGGTGGTTTTAGGGTTTCGGGGAGAGGGAGAGATCCGAATTCGGGGGGTGTCTATTTATAGGCATAAGTGGAGCTAGCAGAGTCCAAATGAGGTGTGGTTTTCGGCCACGCGATCGTGATCGAACGCTCTAGGACATGGAGCAGAGTTTGGTGGGTTTTGGGCCAAAATGGAGGGGTGTTGGGCTGCAACACACACGAGGCCTTTTCGGTCCCTCGGTTAACCGTTGGAGTACCAAACGAAGTCCAAATGATACGAAACTTGATAGGCGGTCTACCGGTAGTAAACCAAGGCCACTTGGCAAGTCTCGGTCCAATCCGGAAATGTTTAATCCCCACACACGAAAGAAAGCTAGAAATGACCACCGGAGAAGAACGAAGCGCCGGAATGCAAAACGGACAACGGGGAAAATGCTCGAATGCATGAGACGAACATGTATGCAAATGCAATGCACATGATGACATGATATGAGATGCATGACCACGAAAACAACACACGGAGACAAAGACCTGAACCCAAGAAATAAATATAACTTAACGCCGGAAACGGCAAGAGTTGGAGTACAAATTGGGAAAGTTACATCCAGGGTGTTACATGTGGTCAGTGAAGATGTCCACTTTTCTTCCCAATAAGAGATGTCTCCAAGTCAAAAGAGCATGCACAACTGCCGCCAACTCGAGGTCATGAGTGGGGTAGTTCTTCTCGTTGGGCTTCAACTGGCGAGAGGTATAAGCCACAACTTTCTTCTCTTGCATCAACACTGCACCAAGACCTTGAAGAGAGGCATCGCAGAAGACCTCGAACGGTTTGGATTCATCAGGAGGAGTCAGAACTGGAGCAGTGACTAATTTCTCTTTCAAGGTGTTGAAAGCGATGTCACATTCCGGAGACCAAGTGTACTTCACGTGTTTCTGGAGAAGGTTGGAAAGCGGCTTCGCGATCTTTGAAAAGTTCTAAACGAACCTTCGATAATAGCTTGCGAGACCAAGGAAGCTGCGGAGTTGCTTCACGTTCTGAGGTGGTTCCCAATTCACAATTGCAGACACCTTCTCAGGATTCACCGCTATGCCCTTGGCAGAGATGATATGCCCAAGGTAGAGAACCTCATCGAGCCAAAACTCGCACTTTGAGAACGTGGCATAGAACTGATGTTCTCTGAGCTTATCCAGCACCAAACGCAAGTGCTTGGCATGATCTTCCTTGTTCTTCGAAAAGACCAGAATGTCGTCGAGGTAGACCAAGACAAAGTCATTTGTGTAGGCGTTGAAGATGAAGTTCATCATGCGAGAGAAAGTCGACGGAGCATTGACGAGGCCAAAAGACATGACAGTGTATTCATATGAACCATAGCTTGTTCTGAAAGCCGTCTTGGGAATATCTTGCTCATGAATTTGAATCTGGTGATAGCCCATACGGAGATCAAGCTTGGAGAATACTTGAGCACCTTTGAGTTGTTCAAACAGCTCGTTGATGTTGGGAAGTGGGTACTTGTTCTTTATAGTCTTCTTGTTCAATGGACAATAGTCAACACAAAGTCGGTCTGTTCCATCCTTCTTCTTCATAAAAAGAACTCCACAACCCCACGGAGAAGAGCTAGGTCGGATGAGACCCATTCGCTCTTGAATATCGAGTTGCTTCTTCAACTCCTCAACTCTTCAGGTCCAAGCTTGTAAGGACGTTTGCAAACAGGTTCCGTGCCAGGCTCAAGATCGATGACGAATTCAACTGGCCGGTGCGGAGGCATTCCTGGAAGCTCTTCTGGAAAGACGTCTTGATATTCGCAAACGACTGGAATTTGAGAGATGGCATCCAGTTCACCCTTCTCATTGAGAGAAAACAGACGGGTGGTATCGTCATTAGCGGCAAAGACAATTACATCCTCAGACGAATGAGTCAATTGAATCTGCCTGGCAGCACAATCAAGCTGAGCCTTGTGCTTAGAAAGCCAATCCATTCCAAGAATAAGATCAATATCCGAGTTACCAAGGACCACTGGAGAGGATAGAAACTTGTAGTCGCCCAATGTGATAGTAACATCCGGGGCCATAGCGCTTGCATTCATGAATTTACCCGGAGAAACAACAGATAATTGTCTAGGCAATTCTTGTAAAGGCTACTCATGCTTAGAAACAAATGGTCTCGAGATGAAACAATGCGATGCACCAGTGTCAAAAAGAACTTTTGCAGGAATATCGTTAACAGGAAGGTTACCCATGATGACATCTGACGAGTCCTCTACCTGAGTTGCATTCATCAAGTTGACCTTTGTAGACTTGGCGTTATGCTTGACCACAGCTGTACTTGCGGATCTCACAGGAGGAGGAGGAGGGAGACGCCTCTGATTGAAGCATTTGTTGGCATAGTGACCCTTCTGTTGGCACTTGTTGCACGTGACCTCCGAGAGCGGACGGTGATACAGAGCACTTGATCTTGGAGCTTGAGACGAAGTCTTGTTCTGAAAGCCAGGGTTGGGTGGGTGGGAAGATCCACTGCCACCTTTGCTCTTCTGCTGATAAGGCTGACGGAATGGAGGAGGAGGAAGCCAATACTTCTGCTGCTTAGCCACTTGAGTTGAGGAAGAAGGAGTAGCATCTCTGACTCGCTTCTTGGAAGCATCGCACTTCAGTTGAGCAGTCTCTTGCTTCATTGCCATGTTGTAAAACTCATCGTACCTCTTGGGCTCAAAGAGAACGAGAGCTAGCTGGATTTCTTCTCTGATACCACCCCTGAACTGGTATATCATGCTCTTCTCGTCAGGGACGTCCTGCTTAGCAAAACGGGCGAGCTTCTGAAACATCTTGTTGTACTCGTAAACAGACATAGAGCCTTGCTTCAGGTTGCAGAATTCCTCACGCTTGCTTTCAACCATGCTCTGAGGAATATGATGAGCTTTGAAGTCTTTATGGAATCCATCCCAGTTAATCACACGGCCTCCTCTGGAATCTTTGTACTGCTGAAACCATTCTGCAGCTTGGTCTTTGAGTTGGAAGGAGGCGAACTTGACAAAGTCCTCAGGTCTGACGTTACTGCACTCGAAATGCTTGCATATGTCCACGAGCCAATCATCAGCGTCTGTTGCCTCAACACAATTGCTGAAGGTCTTTGGCTGGTTAGCAAGGAACTGGTTGAGTGTAGCAAATTGATTCTGATTGTTGCCTTGGCCCTGGTTCCCTTGGTTGCGCTCTTGAAGAAGTTGCATGATCAGCTGCGTGTTTGCATTGGTAGCGGCCATCATAGCTTGCCATGCCTCCGGAGGTGGAGGTGGTGGTGGCGGATCAGGATTCGGAGTCGTGCGCGTTGGAGGAGCCATCCTGAATAGGTTGACATCCGTTAGCACATTGACAGACAAATATTGAAGATGAATCAAACGGGTTGAAATTGCAACATATAGTCTTCACATCCGAACAAAATGAACGAATGCATTCCAATTGAAATGGTCACATATCCATAAATTGAGAAGCCACTTAGAATTGAGGTAGAAGAATAAAACCAACAAGGTACGAACAAGAACGAATACTCGGTAAGGATCAACCAATCTCAAACCAAATATCCGTGGAAGAAGAACTAGAGCTACACGAATTCCCACCTATGAAACTCCCGAACCTTTCCAGTTATGCAATCAGGTGTTGGGGATACAGGGGAAGCATAATATCTCACCCAAATATAGCAAATCCTACATCCAGCTGTATCCATCCTTCAACGCATAACCGAAAAAAACTTCGGAAATCGTCTACCTCAACCTTCGAAAAGCATCCGTTATCCAAGTTATGGCAATACTCCCGAACTCCCGCCCCAGTACTGGGTGGCGTCGAGGTTATCTCACCAACAACTGCATAAAAGAGATTTTTGATGTCGGAAAAACTCAGGTATTCCAGAATCTCAATGATAAAATTGTGACGACAACACCTCGGAGCTCAACTCCCCGGAACACTGCCACAACCCCTAAATGACAGGAGGCACCAAGAACAATGTTCTCGTCACAAATCGATCGGAACGATTCCAAGATACCCGCTTGATCCTAAATTTTTTTTGTGAAATTTGAGAAGAGAAGAGTCAAAACTCTACGTCAGGATGCCTTACTAGAGCCATGAAGGGACTGGGGAGTAAAAAGAATTCCTAAACTCTCCGATATATAATCCTAAATGACTCAAAACATTTTTCTAGACTCAACAACGCCAACGATTCGATCAAGTAGGGGGCTCCTAAGGTCGGGGAAGGCTCTGATTACCAACTTGTAACGCCCTCGATGCGGCTATATCTCCTACGTGTCGAAGCACGACTTAGAGGCATAACCGCATTGAAAGCAATGTCGCAAGTAAGGTAATCTTCACAACAACCCATGTAAATATATAAAAGGGGAAAGGATACATAGTTGGCTTACACTCGCCACATCACACAAATATATGAATAACATTACAATCATCCAATACACTCATGGTCCGACTACAGCACCAAAATAAAGATCAACCTTCACATGTGACAAAGTCCCCGATCGCCCCAACTGGGCACCACTACCGATCATCTGGGAAAGACACATAGTAACAATGAGAGTCTTCATCGAACTCCCACTTGCGCTCACGCGCATCGTCTGGAACGATATCATCGGTCCCTGCATCTGGTTTTGGAAGTAATCTGTGAATCACGGGGACTCAGCAATCTCGCACCCTCGCGATCAAGACTATTTAAGCTTATAGGTAAAGGCAAGGTAATATGTGGAGCTGCAGCAAGCGACTAGCATATATGGTGGCTAACCTGTTCGCAAAAGAGAGCGAGAAGAGAAGGCAAAGCACGAACGAAGAACTATGATCAAGAAGTGATCCTATAACAACCTACGTCAAGCATTACTCCAACATCGTTTTCACTTCCTGGACTCCGCCGAGAAGAGACCATCACGGTTACACACGCGGTTGATTCATTTTAACCAGACATTTTAAGTTAAGTTTCATGTTATCTACAACAAGACATTAACAAATTCCCATCTTCCCATAACCGCGGGCACGGCTTTTGAAAGTTCAAATCCCTGTAGGGGTGTCCCAACTTAGCCCATCACATGCTCTCATGGTCAACGAAGGATATTCCTTCTCCCGAGACATTCCGATCAGACTCGACATCCCGGTTTTACAAGACATCCTCGACAATGGTAAAACAAGTCCAGAAACACCGCCCGAATGTGCTGACAAATCCCGATAGGAGCTGCACATATCTCGTTCTCAGGGCACACTCAGATGAGCCAGACGTCGAGTAGGCCAGCCCAGAGTTACCCCTGTTAGCCCTGGACATCGCTCAGTTGGACCAACACTTAGATAAGCACTGGCCCGGGGGGGTTAAAAATAAAGATGACCCTTGAGTCCGCGAAACCCAAGGGGAAAAGGCTAGGTGGCGAATGGTAAAACCAATGTTGGGCATTGCTGGAAGAGTTTTATTCAAGGCGAATTGTCATGGGGTGCCAATTATAACCCAACCGCGTAAGGAATGCAAAATCCGGGAACATAACACCGCTATGACGGAAACTAGGGCGGCAAGAGTGGAACAAAACACTAGGCATAAGGCCGAGCCTTCCACCCTTTACCAAGTATATAGGTGCATTAAGATAACAAGATAATATAGTGATATCCCAACAATAAACAATGTTCCAACAAGTAAAGATCTCCAATCTTCACCTGCAACTAGCAACGCTATAAGAGGGGTTGAGCAAAGCGGTAACATAGCCAATCAACGGTTTGCTAGGACATGGTGGGTTAGAGGTTGACATGGCAATTTGGGAGGCATGAAAGCAAGTGGTAGGTATCGTATCATAGGCATAGCAAAAGAGCGAGCATCTAGCAAGCAAAGATAGAAGTGATTTCGAGGGTATGATCATCTTGCCTGCAAAGTTGTCAGAGTTGACTTGATCCTCGTAAGCAAACTTAACGGGCTCCTCGTTAGCGAACTCGTCCCCCGTCTCTACCCAAACAAGACAAACAAGCAAAAGGAACACAATCAACCACGTGCAATCGTCAAACAACATGATGCGAACATGGTATGCTATGCGGGATGCGATATGTGATGCATATGCAAGATTTGACAAGGAATGATTGAACCTGGCCTCAACTTGGAAATCCAAGAGTGCCACTGGAAAGGTGAGGTGATTTCGGTTGAAATCGATATAAAGATCACCGGAATCGGATGCACGGTTTGGAAATGGCAAGCAAAACAAATATGGCACCGGACTGCGATAATCAGCAAGTAGCCATCTAAATGCATCAAGATAAATATGCTACAACACTCAAACATGACAACAAAATACATGTCAGGGATCCACTCATGATGCTTGACAAAAGATGAACACTGAGCTACGGCCAATTCATCCATTAACAGGTTCAAACAAGCATGGCAAAATTGCAAATGATAACAGGTTTCAGACTTAGTGAAATTAACACAAGTCTGGAATTTAACATCACGAAGCACACTTTAGAGTATGAAAAGTAAATGCTACAGGAACTTAACATGGCAAAGAAAGGCATGTCATGAAGCTACTCAAAGCACTTAACAAAAGTCCCTTAGTGACCTTGAGCCAAAAGGGATCAGAAAATACAATTGCAAGCATGTGAACATGGCAAAAACAGAATCAGATTACAGACTTAGTGAAAAACTGGAGCATGCAAATCAGTTAACGAGTAGGCATGTTTACGAGCTCGATGCACTCACTACAGAGCATGGCATGACAACCTAAGCATACACCCATCAAGAATACATGACAAAGAAGCTATACAAGACACGAACAACAACATAGCATGCACGGATCAATAGCAACATCCTCGGCAAAATCGCTAACATGTCAACAATCTGCCAGGATTCACGAAATAGAAAAGTAGAGCTCGATTGACTCAAGCTAGGTTGCTCCATAAATGCAAACAAAGACATGGATGGATAGAGCACCACAATGTTAACAAATCATCCTTACTGATCATCCTCAAAAGAGTCACGGATCACTAGGAAACAACATGAACATATGGCATAACGACAAAAACAGATCAAGGACTTGGAGAAATGCTAAGTCCCTGAAATCAGCATTACCGATTGCACTACTTTGCAAGCTTGTGCTAGTCACCACACATATCACAAAAATACATGGTAAGCACCTATGTAAAGATGGCATGGCATATAACAAAACTCATGTAGAGCTCAGGAGCATAGCATGCACACATTAAACATGGCAAAAATGACAAATATCTATTTGATGAAACAGATCTGGCAAATTTATCACATAGCCCTCTTCCAACAGCATTTCGGGCATCAAGATGATCTCAAATGAAAATGATGCAATGATATGAAATGATGTACTCTCTGAGGCGAACATTTTGATATGCTACCCGCATGAATCGGAGCTACGGATGCAGAGATATGACATGACAAAGGATGCAAAAAAATACTGAGAGAGGGGATTGAAGTCAACTCAGAGGTTTGACCAGATCTGGATCCGGCCCAATGCACTGTAGCAGTGCGGAGTTCACGAGGTTCGCCGGCCGGAGAGGACGCCGGAGGAAGAGGAGATGACGGATCCGGTGACGCGGGCTCGCCGGGTGGCCGGACGGCGATGGCGGCGGCGCCGGGCGGTGAGGGCGGCGGAGCTGCGTTGGGGCGGCACGGTGCTCCAGGTGGCGGCGAAGTCGGTTGGCGTCCCACGGCGGCCACCGGCGACTCGTGGGCGGCGAGCGGTGGAGGCGGCCGGCAACTGGAGACGGAAG
>NC_057797.1:477052309-477063089 GCF_018294505.1 Triticum aestivum | reverse complement strand
GCCCGGTGGCGGGCGTGGGCGGGCCGGCCACGGGCCACCGCGGGCTTCGGCGGGCGCGGCGATGTGGGTGCCGGGCGGGACGAACCAGGTGATGCCACGTGGCGGTGGCGGGTCGGAGTGGACATGTCCGGCCGGATGGAGATCTGTCCGGCGGTGCGTGGAGAGGAAAGGTCTAGGGTTTGCCCGAGATTTTTTGAAGGGGATCTATTTATAGGCATAGAGGGAGCTAGGAAGCTCCAAATAGAGTGCGGTTTTTGGCCACGCAATCGTGATCGAACGCTCTAGATGATGGACAGGGTTTAGGTGGGTTTTGGGCAAAATTGGAAGGGTGTTGGGCTGCAACACACACGAGGCCTTTTTGGTCCCTCGGTTAACCGTTGGAGTATCAAACGAAGTCCAAATGGCACGAAACTTGACAGGCAGTCTACGTGTAGTAAACCAAGGCCGCTTGACAGGTCACAGTCCAATCCGGAAATGTTTAACCCCCACACATGAAAAGAGGTAGGAAGGGGCACCGGAGGAGATAGGAGCGCCGGAATGCAAAATGGACAGCGGGGAAAATGCTCGGATGCATGAGACGAACACGTATGCAAATGCAATGCACATGATGACATGATATGAGATGCATGACATAGGCAACAACACACGGAGACAAAAACCCAAACCCAAGGAAAATAAAATAACTTAGCACCGGAAACGGCAAGAGTTGGGATACATATAAGGTAAATTACATCCGGGGTGTTACATAGAGCTATAAGTGTATGAAAGCTCAAAAAGAAACTAAGTGTGTGTGCATCCAACTTGCTTGCTCATGAAGACCTAGTGCATTTTGAGGAAGCCCATCATTGGAATATACAAGCCAAGTTCTATAATGAAAGATTCCCACTAGTATATGAAAGTGACAACATAGGAGACTCTCTATCATGAAGATCATGGTGCTACTTTGAAGCACAAGTGTGGTAAAAGGATAGTAGCATTGTCCGTTCTCTCTTTTTCTCTCATTTTTTTTATATATTTTTTTATTTGGGCCTGCTCTTTTTTATGGCCTCTTTTTTTGGGGCTTCTTTGGCCTCTTTTTTTTCATCCGGAGTCTCATCCCGACTTGTGGGGGAATCATAGTCTCCATCATCCTTTCCTCACTGGGACAATGCTCTAATAAGGATAATCATCACACTTTTATTTTCTTACAACTCAAGATTTACAACTCGATACTTAAGACAAGATATGACTCTATATGAATGCCTCCGGCGGTGTACCGGGATATGCAATGATGCATGAGTGACATGTATGAATAATTATGGATGGTGGCTTTGCCACAAATACGATGTCAACTACATGATCATGCAAAGCAATATGACAATGATGAAGCGTGTCATAATAAACGGAACGGTGGAAAGTTGCATGGCAATATATCTCAGAATGGCTATGGAAATGCCATAATAGGTAGGTATGGTGGCTGTTTTGAGGAAGGTAAATGGTGGGTTTATGGTACCGGCGAAAGGTGCGCGGTACTAGAGAGGCTAGCAAGGGTGGAAGGGTGAGAGTGCGTATAATCCATGGACTCAACATTAGTCATAAAGAACTCATATACTTATTGCAAAAATCTACAAGTTATCAAAGCAAAGTATTACACACATGCTCCTAGGGGGATAGATTGGTAGGAAAAGACCATCGCTCGTCCCCGACCGCCACTCATAAGGAAGGCAAGCAATAAATAAATCATGCTCCGACTTCATCACATAATGGTTCACCATACGTGCATGCTACGGGAATCACAAACTTCAACACAAGTATTTCTCAAATTCATAACCACTCAACTAGCATGACTCTAATATCATCATCTCCATATCTCAAAACAATTATCAAGTATCAAACTTCTCATAGTATTCAACACACTCATAAGAGAATTTTATTATTCTTGAAGACCTAGCATATTAGGATTTTAAGCAAATTACCATGCTATAAAGACTCTCAAAATAATCTAAGTGAAGCATGAGAGATCAATAGTTTCTATAAAACAAATCCACCACCGTGCTCTAAAAGATATAAGTGAAGTACTAGAGCAATTGACAAACTACTTCGAAAGATATAAGTGAAGATCAATGAGTAGTCGAATAATTATGCAACTATGCGAAGACTCTCTCTCTCATTTAATAATTTCATATCTTGATAATTTATTCAAACATAAAGCAAAGAAAAATAAAATGACATTCTAAGAATGGCAAACATCATGTGAAGAAGCAAAAACTTAGGATCAACCGAAACTAACCGATAGTTGTTGAAGAAGAAATGTGGGATGCCAACCGGGGCATCCCCAAGCTTAGATGCTTGAGACTTCTTGAAATATTATCTTGGGATGCCTTGGGCATCCCCAAGCTTGAGCTTTTGTGTCTCCTTAATTCCTCTCATATCACGGTCTCCCTAAATCTCAAAAGCTTCATCCACACAAAAACTCAACAAGGACTCGTGAGATAAGTTAGTATAAACCATTGCAAAAACCTTATCATACTCTACAGTAGCAAATCACTAAAATTATTATTAAACATTTCATACTAAATTCCTCTGCATATTTAATAGTCCTATCCTCAAATATAATCATTAAAGAAGCAAACATATGCAAACAATGCAAACGTAACAGCAATCTGCCTAAACAGGATTGTCTATAAAGAATACTGCAACATCCATACTTACCTAGCTCCAAAAATTATGAAAGAAAATTCCCACTGTAGTAAATTTATCATAGCTTAATATGCAAAAGGTTTCAACATTTTATCACATTCTTACTTTTCTAGGGAATTATTTCAACAGCGGTAAACTTTCTGTTTTCAAGCAGCAACATGTATACTTCTAAAATAGGCATAGTAAAGACTATCAATGCCACTTTTATTGAAATAAAAGATGAAAAACATTTTTCTAAATAACATAAAGCAAATCCTAACAAAATAAATTGATGCTCCAAGCAAAACACATATCATGTGGAGAATAAAAATATAGCTCCAAGTAAAGTTACCGATGAACGAAGACGAAAGAGGGGATGCCTTCCGGGGCATCCCCAAGCTTAGGATATTGGTTGTACTTGAATATTACCTTGGGTTGCCTTGGGAATCCCCAAGCTTAGGCTCTTGCCACTCCTTATTCCATAGTCCATCGAATCCTTACCCAAAACTTGAAAACTTCACAACACAAAACTTAACAGAAAACTCGTAAGCTCCGTTAGTATAAGAAAACAAAAGACCACTTCAAAGTACTGTAATGAACTCATTATTTATTTATATTGGTGTTAAACCTACTGTATTCCAACTTATCTATGGTTTATAAACTATTTTACTAGCCATAGATTCATCAAAATAAGTAAACATCACATGAAAAACAGAATCTGTCAAAAACAGAACAGTCTGTAGTAATCTGGATCAAACGCATACTTCTGGAACTCATAAAATTCTAAAATAAATTTCTGGACCTGAGGAATTTATCTATTAATCATCTTCAAAAAGAATTAACTAAATAGCACTTTCCAAATAAAAATGGAAGCAATTCTCGTGAGCACTAAAGTTTCTGTTTTTTACAGCATGATCAACAAGACTTTCTTAAAGTCTTCCCAAAGGTTCTACTTGGTACAAGCACTAATTAAAGACGTAAAACCACATCTAAACAGAGTCTAGATGGATTATTTATTACTAAACAGGAACAAAAAGCAAGGAATAAAATAAAATTGGATTGCCTCCCAACAAGCGCTATCGTTTAACGCCCCTAGCTAGGCATGATGATTTCAATGATGCTCACATAAAGGATAAGAATTGAAACATAAAGAGAGCATCATGAAGAATATGACTACACATTTAAGTCTAAAATGCTTCCTATGCATAGGGATTTTGTGAGCAAACAACTTATGAGAACAATAATCAACTAGCATAGGAAGGTAACACAAGCATACCTTCAAAACTTTAAGCACATAGAGAGGAAACTTGATATTATTGCAATTCCTACAAGCATATATTCCTCCCTCATAATAATTTTCAGTAGCATCATGAATAAATTCAACAATATAACCAGAACCTAAAGCATTCTTTTCATGATCTACAAGCATAGAAAATTTATTACTCTCCACACAAGCAAAATTATTCTCATGAATAAAAGTGGGAGCAAACTCAACAAAATAATTATCATGTGAGGCATAATCCAATTGAAAACTAAAATCATGATGACAAGTTTCACGGATATCATTATTCTTTATAGCATACAAGTCATCACAATAATCATCATAGATGGCTACTTTGTTCTCATAATCAATTGAATCCTCTTCCGGAATAGTGGATTCGTCACAAAATAAAGTCATGACCTCTCCAAATCCACTTTAATCAATATAATTATCATAAATAGGAGGCATGCTTTTATCATAATAAATTTGCTCATCAAAACTTGGGGGACAAAAAATATCATCTTCATTAAGCGTAGCATCCCCAAGCTTAGGACAAGCATTAATTGCAGCAAATATATTCTCAAAAACATCATCTTCATCAAACATAGCATCCCCAAGCTTGGGCCTTTTCATATCACAAGCATAATCACTCCCATCATTAATAGTATAGATAGCACCAATAGTATAGCAATTATAATATTCTTCCAAGCAAGTGCCAAAAAGATTTTCAAGATCATAAGAAGTATCATTATCTTCCACAGTTATATTTTCATAAGGCACAATAGTAATAGGATCAGCATTATTTGGGAGAGATATATTTTTACCTCTCTTCCTTTTTCTTTTCTTCTTATTCACCACATCATGTGTGGGTTCAATCCTCTTTTTGGAGCTCCTTATTAATGAGATTCGTTGAATAGGAGGCTCCTCCTCATTACCTGATTCATCATAAGAAATAATAGGAGGGTATTGGGAAGCCTCTTCCCTTTCATTAGTATTCTCTTCATCATCTATTTGTTTTCTTTTCTTTATGTAATTGGCAATATAAGGATTTTCAATGCAATTCACCGCGCAATACATATAAATTTCCTCTAGATCAAAATGAAGAACTTTATCAAGGGCAAATTTTGGAATATCCTTAGTTCTATGTTTAATTTCTTCATAACCAAGAGCAAACTAAGTTCATTATGATGTGCAAGGGAAATCAAGTCATCACAATTTTTGGACACGATACGCTCATGAAACAATTTGCATTGGGTACTAAAATGATCATGTTCATTGCAAAGTTCACAAGTAGGGCTAAGAAAAGATAAATTTTCAGCACATTCATCTAGCTCTTCTTGCAACAATTTGGTTTCTAAGTACTTATGACTCTTGCAATATCTATCTTCCCTATTTGGTGTGTACTTGCAAACCCAGTCTACTCCACAAAAATTGACATGTTTATAGGAGGCATTTTCATCATAACTAGTGCAATCATCATTAGCATCATGGATATTCAAAGAATTTGTACTAACAACATTGCAATCATGCTCATCATTCAAATATTTAGTGCCAAACATTTTATAGATTTCTTCTTCTAGCACTTGAGCACAATTATCCTTTCCATCATACTCACGAAAGATATTAAAAAGGTGAAGCGTATGAGACAAACTCAATTCCATTTTTTTGTAATTTTCTTTTATAAACTAAACTAGTTATAAAACAAGAAACTAAAAGACTCGATTGCAAGATCTAATGATATACCTTCAAGCACTCACCTCCCCGGCAAAGGCGCCAGAAAAGAGCTTGATGTCTACTACACAACCTTCTTCTTGTAGACGTTGTTGGGCCTCCAAGTGCAGAGGTTTGTAGGACAGTAGCAAATTTCCCTCAAGTGGATGACCTAAGGTTTATCAATCCGTAGGAGGCGTAGGATGAAGATGGTCTCTCTCAAGCAACCCTGCAACCAAATAACAAAGAGTCTCTTGTGTCCCCAACACACCAAATACAATGGTAAATTGTATAGGTGCACTAGTTCGGCGAAGAGATGGTGATACAAGTGGTATATGGATGGTAGATAATAGTTTTAGTAATCTGGAAATATAAAAACAGCAAGGTAACTAATTATAAAAGTGAGCGTAAATGGTATTGCAATGATAGTAAACAAGGCCTAGGGTTCATAATTTCACTAGTGCAAGTCCTCTCAACAATATTAACATAATTGGATCGTAAAACTATCCCTCAACATGCAACAAAGAGTCACTCCAAAGTCACTAATAGCAGAGAACGGACGAAGAGATTATGGTAGGGTACGAAACCACCTCAAAGTTATTCTTTCCAATCAATCCGTTGGGCTATTCCTATAAGTGTCACAAACAGCCCTAGTGTTTGTACTAGAATAACACCTTAAGATACAAATCAACCAAAACCCTAATGTCACCTAGATACTCCAATGTCACCTCAAGTATCCGTGGGGATGATTATATGACATGCATCACACAATCTCAGATTCATCTATTCAACCAACACAAAGGACCTCAAAGATTGCCCCAAAGTTTCTACCGGAGAATCATGACGAGAACGTGTGCCAACCCCTACGCATAGGTTCATGGGCGGAACCCGCAAGTTGATCACCAAAACATACATCAAGTGAATCACGTGATATCCCGTTGTCACCACAGATACGCATGACAAGACATACATCAAGTGTTCTCAAATCTTTAAAGACTCAATCCGATAAGATAACTTCAAAGGGGAAACTCAATTCATTACAAGAGAGTAGAGGGGGGGGAGAAACATCATAGGATCCAAATATAATAGCAAAGCTCGCGATACATCAAGATCGTATCACCTCAAGAACACGAGAGAGAGAGAAAGATCAAACACATAGCTACTGGTACATACCCTCAGCCCCGAGGGTGAACTACTCCCTCCTCGTCATGGAGAGCGCCGGGATGATGAAGATGGCCACCGGTGAGGGTTCCCCCCTCCGGCAGGGTGCCGGAACGGGTCTAGATTGGCTTTCGGTGGCTACGGAGGCTTGCGGTGGAGGAACCCCCGATCTAATCTCTATTCTGGAAGTTTTACGATACGTAGGTATATATGGGTACAAGGGGTACGCCGGTGGACCGAAGGGGGGCCACGAGGCAGGGGGCGCGCCCCTACCCTCGTGAGCTCCTCCTTCATCTTCTGACATAGGGTCCAAGTCTATCCGGTATGTTTGCTTCCAAAATTAACTTCTCCAGTTGATTTCGTTCCGTTTCGACTCCGTTTGATATTCCTTTTTCTTCGAAACACTGAAATAGGCATAAAACAACAAATCTGGGCTGGGCCTCCGGTTAATAGGTTAGTCCCAAAAATAATATAAAAGTGGAAAATAAAGCCCAATATTGCCCAAAACAGTAGATAATATAGCATGGAGCAATCAAAAATTGTAGATACGTTGGAGACGTATCAAACCGCATTGTGGGACGCGCCATAGCTGTGCCTCCGCCTATACCCATGGTATCTTTAGTGCGTAGTTATGTACACGCAGCGTAAATTTCATCGCTTGACTGGGACTAGTGTAACATCCTCGATGCGACTATAGCTCCCACGTGTCGAGGCACGACTTAGAGACATAATCGCATTGAAGGCATATGTCGCAAGTTAGGCAATCTTCACAACATCCCATGTAATAATGATAAAAGGGGAGATAATATAGTTGGCTTACACTCGCCACGTCAATAAAGTACATAAGTAACATTACATCAACCAAACACTCATGGCCCAACTATGGCACCAAAATAAAAGAGAACCCAACATGCGACAAGGTCCCAATCACCCCCAACTGGGCACCACTACTGATCATCGGGAAAGGAAACATAGTATCGTTGAGAGTCTTCGTCGAACTCCCACTTGAGCTCATAATCGTCACCTGGAGCGGAATCACCTGGACCTGCAACTGGTGTAGTAGGAATCTGTGAGCCACAGGGACTCAGCAATCTCGCACCCTCGCGATCAAGACTATTTAAGCTTATAGGAAGGGTAAGGCAATATATATATGTGGAGCTGCAGCAAGCGACTAGCATATGTGGTGGCTAACTTATATGCAAAAGAGAGCGAGAAGAGGAGGCAAAGCGCGAGCGAGAATCTAAAGAACAACCTACACAAACATTACTCCAACACCGTGTCCACTTCCCGGACTCCGCCGAGAAGAGGCCATCACAGTAACACACTCAGTTGATTCATTTTAATTAAGTTTAGTTCAAGTTATCTACAACCGGACATTAACAAATTCCCATCTGCCCATAACCGCGGGCACGACTTTCGAAAGTTCAATCCCTGCAGGGGAGTCCCAACTTAGCCCATGACAAGCTCTCACGGTCAACGAAGGAATAGACCTCCACCCGAGACACACCGATCAGACTCGGTAACCCGGTACAACAAGACAATTCGACAGGTTAAAACAAGACCAGCAACACCGCTCGAATGTGCCGACAAATCCCGATAGGAGCTACACATATCTCTTTCTCAGGGCACACTCAGATAAGCAATCCGTACAACTAAAACCAGCCCTCGAGTTTCCCCGAGGTGGCGCTGCAAGGGGCTCTAGTTTTGACCAACACTCAGAGGAGCACTGGCCCCGGGGGGGGGGGGTGGGGTGGGGTTAAAATAAGGTGACCCTTGAGTCTGCAGAACCCAAGGGAAAGAAAAGTCTAGGTGGCAAATGGTAAAACCAATGTTGGGCATTGCTGGAAAAGCTTTAATCAAGGCGAACTATCAAGGGGTTCCCATTATAACCCAACCGCGTAAGGAACACAAAATCCGGGAACATAACACCGATATGACGGAAACTAGGGCGGCAAGAGTGGAACAAAACACTAAGCGAGAGGCCGAGCCTTCCACCCTTCACCAAGTATATAGATGCATTAAGATAACATAGCAATATAGTGATATCCCAACAAGTAAATAAATGTTTCAACAAGGAACGGCCTCCAATCTTCACCTGCAACTAGCAACGCTATAAGAGGGGCTGAGCAAAGCGGTAACATAGCCAATCAACGGTTTGCTAGGACATGGTGGGTTAGAGGTTTTACATGGCAATTTGGGAGGCTGACAAGCAAATGGTAGGCATCGTAGCATTGGCATAGCAAAGAGCGAGCAAACTAGCATAGCAAAGATAGTAGTGATTTCGAGGGTATGATCATCTTGCCTGCACAGTTGTCAGAGTTGACTGGATCCTCACAAGCAAACTCAATGGGCTGCTCGGTAGCGAACTCGTCTCCTGGCTCTATCCAAACAAGACAAACAAGCAACAAGGACACAATCAACCACGTGCAAGACCAAGCAATATGATGAAATGATGATATGCTATGCGGGATGCGATGCGGGATGCAAAATGAAAGATATGACAGGAAATGCATGAAGCTGGCCTCAACTTGGAAATCCAAGGGTGCCACTAGAAAGATGGGATGAAATCGCCTGAAAACGATATAAAGAACACCGGAATCGGAGTTACGGTTTGGAAATGGCAAGCGTTTCAAAAATGACACCGGTCTACGATTTACAGCAAGTAGGCATCTAAATGCAATGAAATGAACATGCTACAGCACCCAAACAAGACAACAAAATACATGGCAGGGATGCACGCAAGATGCTTAACAAAAGTCTAGCACTGAGCTACGGCCAAATCATCCATTAACAGGTTCAAACAAGCATGGCAAAAACGCAAACGCAAAACAGATTTCAGAATTAGTGAAATTAACACTTGTCTGAAATTTCAGATCGTGAAGCCCTCTTCGGAGCATCAAAACAACATGCTACAGGACCTGGGGCCAAAAGGGTTCACAAAATATACTAACGGGCACACGAACATAGCTAAAACACAATCAGTTTTCAGACTTGGTGAAAACTGGGACATGCTGAAACATAACTCACGAAGGCATGTAAACGAGCTCGATGCACTCACTATGGTGCAAGTCATGGCAAGGCAAGCATACATTCATTAAGAAGGCACAAAATACTAGCTAGACATGACAAGAACAATGGTATAGCATGCACGGATCATCCACAACAACGCCGACAAAATCGCAAACGAGTTGACGATCTGCCCAGATTCACCACGAAGCAAAAGTAGAGCTCGATTGACTCAAGCTAGGGTGCTCCATAATTGCAAACAAATACATGGATGGATAGAGCATAACATGATGAACAAAACTCGTGTACTGATCATCCTCAAAAGAGGCACGGATCACTAGGAAACAAGCTGAACATATGGCATCATGAACTAAATAATCCCAGACTTAGTGAAAACTACTAAGTCCCTGAAAACAGATTTACCGGGTGCCTCACTTTGCAAGCTTGCACAAGTCACCACACACATCCTAAAAATGCATGGGTTGCACCTCTGGAAAGAAGACAAAATGCTTAACAAAACATATGAAGGACTCACAGGCATATCATGCACACAATAATCATGGCAAAAATGACAAAAGTGCTAAACGGAGTAACAGATCTGACAATTAACTCAAGTAGCCCCCTTCTAACAGCATTTTGGGCATCAAGATGAGCTCAAATGAAAATGATGCAATGGAATGAAATGATGTACTCTTCGAGTTGAACATTTTGATATGCTATATGCTCAAATCGGAGCTACAAATGCAAAGTTACGGAGCCGCGAACATGGGCTTATGAGCTAAAACTCCTGAGGACTTAGTGAAAAAAAACTACCCCGGATTAGGGTTTACTGTAGCAGATCTGGATCGGGCACGTTCTTCGAGGTTGACCGGATCCTCGCCGGAGCTTCTCGCCGGAGGAGGAAAAGACGGCCGGGGCGAGGAAGAGGCGCGGCTGCCGGCGCCGTTGACCGCGGGCGGCGGCGAGGCGAGGTCCGGCGGCGGC
>NC_057797.1:477044149-477051933 GCF_018294505.1 Triticum aestivum | reverse complement strand
GGGAGGCCCACGTGGCAGCCGCTCAGTGGCTGCGGGCGTCGGCGGCGGTGCGTCTGGCCGGATCAGACATGTCCGGCCGCGCGAGGTGGAAATTAGGGTTTTCGGGGGGAGAGGAAGATCCGGATTTCGGGGGGTGTATATATAGGCATAAGTGGAGCTAGGAGAGTCCAAATGAGGTGCGGTTTTCGGCCACGCGATCGTGATCGAACGCTCTAGGACATGGAACAGAGTTTGGTGGGTTTTGGGCCAAATTGGAGGGGTGTTGGGCTGCAACACACACGAGGCCTTTTTGATCCCTCGGTTAACCGTTGGAGTATCAAACGAAGTCCAAATGGTACACAACTTGACAGGCGGTCTACCGGTAGTAAACCAAGGCCGCTTGGCAAGTCTCGGTCCAATCCGGAAATGTTTAATCCCCACACACGAAAGAAAGCTAGAAATGACCACCGGAGGAGAACGAAGCACCGGAATGCAAAACGGACAACGGGAAAAATGCTCGAATGCATGAGACGAACACGTATGCAAATGCAATGCACATGATGACATGATATAAGATGCATGACAAAGACAACAACACACGGAGACAAAAACCCGAACCCAAGGAAATAAAATAACTTAACGCCGGAAACGGCAAGAGTTGGAGTACAAATAGGGAAAGTTACATCCGGGGTGTTACAACTAGGACGGAGGCCGAATTGATAGGCGAGCTCTAAACGCGCCTAGCGATTCTGTTGCAGGTTATTCCGGACTCGCTTGAATGTGTTTGTGGACCTTGTCGCCGAATTGGCAGTTTGACTCAAAAGGCTGCTTTGCATTTTTGCTGCAAGGGCCATAGTGTGCTCCTCCATGCGGACCGAGTGTTCTGTGTTTCTGTTAACAGTTAGAACCCCGCGAGGTCCTGGAATTTTGAGCTTGAGGTATGCATAATGCGGTACCACATTGAATCTAGTGAATGCGGTTCGTCCGAGCAGTGTGTGATAGCCACTGCGGAAGGGGATGATATCGAAGATTAACTCTTCACTTCATAAGTTATCCGGAGATCCGAAGACCACTTCCAGTGTGATTGAGCCCGTGCAACATGCCTCTACACCTGGTATGACACCTTTGAAGGTGGTTTTTGTCGGATTGATCCTCAAGGGGTCTATACCCATTTTGCGCACCGTATCCTGATAAAGCAGGTTCAGGCTGCTGCCACCGTCCATAAGGACTCGAGTGAGGTGGAATCCGTCAATGATAGGATCAAGGACCAATGCGGCAGAACAACCATGATGGATACTAGTGGGGTGGTCCCTGCGATCAAAAGTGATTGGACAAGAAAACCATGGGTTGAACTTTGGGGCGAGTGGCTCCATCGTGTAGACGTCCATGAGTGCACGCTTCCGTTCACGCTTGGGGATACGGGTTGCATATATCATGTTCACCGTTTTGACTTGGGGAGGAAATTTCTTCTGTCCTCCTGCATTCGGCCGAGGCTCCTCCTCGTCGTCGCTATGCAGCCCCTTTTCCTTGCTTTCGGCATTCAACTTGTCGGCCTGTTTGAACACCTAGCATTCTCTGTTGGTGTGGTTGGCTGGCTTATCGGGGGTGCCGTGAATTTGACACGAGCGGTCGAGTATGCGGTCCAAATTGGACGGGCCCGGATTGTTTCTTTTGAACGGCTTTTTCCGCTGACCGGATTTAGAGCCACTGAATCCGGCATTTACTGCCGTGTCTTCGGCGTTGTTGCGGCGCTTGTATCTATTGCGACGTGGCTGGCCGTTGCTGTCTCTGGCCTCCAATGTGCCAGGGTTGCTTGCTTTGTTGTTGCTACGGGCCAACCAGCTATCCTCGCCCGCGCAGAAGCGGGTCATGAGTGTTGTGAGGGCTGCCATGGACTTTGGTTTCTCTTGGGCGAGATGTCTGGCGAGCCACTCGTCACTGATGTTATGTTTAAAGGCCGCTAGAGCTTTGGCATCTGGATAGTCCACAATTTTGTTCTTTTTGGTTAGGAACCAAGTCCAAAATTTCCTGGCAGACTCTCCGGGCTGTTGTGTTATGTGACTTAAATCATCAGCATCCGGTGGTAGCACATAAGTGCCCTGGAAGTTGTCCAGGAATGCGTCTGCCAGGTTCTCCCAACTTCCGATGGAGTTTGCTGGCAAGCTATTTAGCCAATGCCGAGCTGGTCCTTTGAGTTTTAACGGGAGGTACTTGATGGCGTGTAGATCATCCCTGCGGGCCATGTGAATATGGAGGAAGAAATCCTCTATCCATACCGCGGAGTCAGAAGTACCATCGTATGATTCAATGTTCACAGGTTAAAACCCTTCTGGGAATTCATGATCCATTACTTCATTAGTGAAGCATAGGGGGTGTGTGGCGCCTCTGTGCCAGGCTATGTCACGACGTATTTCGTACGAGTCTTGTCTATCGTGTTCGGCCCGGCCGGATTTGCTTTTGGTATATCCGGCATGATGGTCATCGTCATGTGTTGGGGCGCGCCCTCGTGATCTGAAGATCGATCTTTTGTGTCCTGCTTTGTTTTCCAATACATCTCGCAGGTCCTGTGTGTTACCCCGGGCCTTGCCGTTCTTGTTTGACTGGGGACGGGGTGCAGGATGGACTTCGGGCTTATATGCCACCTTGTCTCGGCCACGAGGTGGCCGGTCTGCCGCATCATATGCTGGAAGCGCATGCTTTAATGCTTCCTCTTCAAGTTGGGGTAGCAACCTGTGCTTTGGAAAACTTTTGATTGGGCGCTCGAGTTCGTGTTCCAAGGCTGCCAGGACCTCAGTCCATCTATCTGCTAGCAAATCTTGCTTAGCTGGAAGCTGTTGTTGCTTTTTCTTCAGGCTTTTTGCTGTGGCAATAAGTCGGCGCTTGAAGCGCTCCTGTTCGACGGGATCCTCAGGCATGATGAATTCTTCGTTGCCGAGGCTCACCTCATCTTTAGAGAGAGGCATGTAATTGTCATCCTCTGATTCTCCGTCTGCTGCCTGTTCCTTGGGGCTGGCTTGCCCATCCTCCTGCTCAAAGCCTGGCTAGAGGGGATTGACTTTGTCTTCGGCACTATTTGCAGCATTATTGTCTCCTGTGTCGGTATCGCTGTTTTTCCTATGGCGGGGCTTAGAGCGGTGTCGATGACGCGGTTCTTGGATTGCTTCTCGGGGGTATTATCCCCCATTGCCTTATTGCCATCGCTTTCTTTGGGGGTGTCCACCATGTATATATCATACGATGAGGTGGCAGTCCAGCACCCTGTGGGTGGTGGTTCCTGTTCGTCTCCCGCATTGTCGTCCATACCGTCGATGTCTTCGGATTCGAAGTCGAGCATGTAGGTTAGGTCGTCGACAGTGACTACTAAGTGGGTGGTGCGTGGGGAACGAATTTCTTCGCCGGCCGCTTCGCACTCGAGCCGGACATAGTTCGACCAAGGGTCTCCTGACAAGGAGAGAGACTGTAATGAGTTTAGCACGTCGCCTAGGGGCGAGTGCTGAAAGATATACGCGGAGGTGAACTCCATGATCGGTGCCCAATCAGATTGGATGGGCACGGACGCGAGCGGTTCAGAGTCTGTGGCCGGGGACGAATCCGAGTGTCCGGCAACACAGGTCTCATAGGAGGTGAAGTCAGTATTCGGCTCTATCGCCGCTAAGTATGCGGCCTCCATGGCGGGGTCCATCCACCCGTCCTCGGACGGCGCAATCTGTTCCGGACTGAGGGCCGGGGTAGCTACAGGTGTGATCTCCCGAACATTGTCCGATGGCAGAGCTAAATCATGCCCATCGTGACTATGCGGCGCACCTGACATAGGTTCGAATCCTTCGAAGATCAAGTCTCCGCGGATGTCGGCGGTATAGTTCAAGTTTCCAAACCTGATCTGATGGCCAGGGGCGTAGCTCTCGATCTACTCCAGATGGCCGAGCGAGTTGGCCCATAGTACGAAGCCGCCGAATACGAAGATCTGTCTGGGGAGGAAAACCTCACCCTGGATCGCATCGTTGTCGATGATCGAAGGAGCCATCAAGCCTTATGATGACGACATAGTGGAACTCTAAATGAAATCACCAATGTCGGTGTCAAAATCGGCGGATCTCGGGTAGGGGGTCCCGAACTGTGCATCTAAGGCGGATGGTAACAGGAGGCGGGGGACACAATGTTTACCCAGGTTCGGGCCTCTCGATGGAGGTAATACCCTACTTCCTGCTTGATTGATTTTGATGATATGATTATTACAAGAGTTGATCTACCACGAGATCGGAGAGGCTAAACCCTAGAAGCTAGCCTATGGTATGATTGTTGTTGTCCTACGGACTAAACCCTCCGGTTTATATAGACACCGGAGGGAGCTAGGGTTACACAGAGTCGGTTACAAGGGAGGAGATCTACATATCCGAATTGCCAAGCTTGCCTTCCATGCAAAGGAGAGTCCCATTCGGACACGGGATGAAGTCTTCAATCTAGTATCTTCATAGTACAATAGTCCGGCTGTCCGAGGACCCCCTAATCCAGGACTCCCTCACCCACGCCTACATTAATGAAAATCTCATAAATACATGGACACGATCTCTGCCCTGACGAGACGTGCCAGTAAAACCGCACCCCGAGACGTGGGGCGGCTCGCTAGCTGACGGTTGGAAATAAGCAACTGGGCGGGCATGATATGATGTCATGAACAGTTATCAACAAGTTGGGCTCGTGAGTTATTATATTCTCTGCCATTATATGCACAGATCCGGATATACTTACTTCGTCCAAAGACTATTCTGGAGTTTGGAAGGAGGGAACTCTGCTTGCAATGCCGAAGACAAATCTGCGCGTCGGACTCCTCATCATTGAAGCCAGGTTCAGGGGCTACTGAGGGAGTCCTGGACTAAGGGGTCCTCAGGCGTCCGGCCTATTATCCTTTGGGCCGGACTGATGGGCTGTGAAGACATGAAGGCTGAAGACTGCATCGTGTCCGGATTGGACTCTACTTAGCGTGGAAGGCAAGCTTAGAGATCGAAGATTCCTTCTTAGGTAACCGACTCCATGTAAACCCTAGACCCCCCCGGTGTCTATATAATCCGAAGGGGGTAGTCCGGAAAGGACACGACGTATACTCATTACCATATTCATAGGCTAGACTGCTAGGTTTTATCCATTACGATCTCGTGGTAGATCAACTCTTGTAATACTCATATTCATCAAGATCAATCAAGCATGAAGTAGGGTATTACCTCCATAAAGAGGGCCCGAACCTGGGTAAACATCATGTCCCCTGTCTCCTGTTACCATCGATCCTAGATGCACAGTTCGGGACCCCCTACCCGAGATCCCCCGGTTTTCACACCGACAATGGTGTCTCAAGAAAATACCAAATTGTGTGATTTTTCTGATACCAATAATAATGATTTTATTAGTACTCCTATTGCTCCTCCTGCCACTAGTGGGGAGTATTACGATATTAATGTCGCTTTGTTGAACCTTGTTATGAAAAGCAATTTTTCAGTAATCCTAATGAGGATGCCGCGTCCCATCTATACACTTTCGTAGAATTGTGTGATATGCAAAAGAAAAAGGATGTGGACAATGTTATTATGAAATTAAAATTATTTCCATTCTTTTTTCATGACCGTGCAAAAATTTGGTTTTCATCTTTGCCATGAAATAGTATTGATTCTTGGGACAAGTGCAATGATGCTTTTATCACTAAGTATTTTCCTCCCATGAAAATTATTTCCGTTAGGAATCAAATTATGAATTTTAAGCAACTTGAGAATGAACATGTAGCCCAATCTTGGGAAAGGATGAAATTGATGATAAGAAATTGCCCTACTCATGATTTAAATTTGTGGATGATCATACAATTTTTTTATGCGGGGTTGAATTTTGTTTCTAGAAATCTTTTAGATTCCGTCGCGGGTGCTACTTTTATGGAGATTACTTTGGGTGAAGCTACTAAATTGCTTGATAATATTATGGAAAATTGTTCACAATGGCATACTGAAAGAGCCCCTGCTAGTAAAAACGCGAATTCTATTGAAGAAATTAGTACTTTGAGTGATAAAGTTGATGCTCTTATGAAATTGGTTGCTAGTAAAAATGCTCCTATTGATCCTAATGATGTGCATTTGTCCACTTTAGTTGAGCAAAATAATGATCCCGTGGATGTGAATTTTTTCTCGCAAAACAACTTAATAACAATGCTTATAGAGGTAATTTTAATCCTAGGTCTTTTGCTGAAAATTCCTGTAATAATTATAGAAATTCCTATGGTAATTCTTATAATAATAATAATAATAATAATAATAATAATAATAATAATAATATAATAATAATAATAATAATAATAGGATACCCTCTGATCTTGAAAGTAATATTAAAGAATTTATCAATGCTCAAAGAGTTTTCAACACTATGATAGAAGAAAAATTGAGTAAACTTGATGATATGTCTAGGAGCATCGATAGAATTATTCATGATGTGGAAAATCTTAAAGCTAAAATTTTGCCACCTAAGGTTGATATTAATGAATCAACCAAAGCTTTGTATGTCTCTATGGATGAAGATCTTAAAGTGATTGGTGTGACTCCTATTGAATCTTTGTTTGCTACTATAAAACTTGATAAAGAAGGGACTGGAGATGAGTCAACTGTAGCTAGAAGGCATCCCAATAATTTGGAGGGTGAAGATCTTAATCAAAACATTGATAAAAGCAGGATTGGCAAGGTCAAAACTTTAAGTAGTGATGAGCCCACTCTTTTGGATTTCAAGGACTTTAATTGTGACAATTGTTCTTTGATTGATTGTATTTCCTTGTTACAATCCATGCTTAATTCACCTCATGCTTATAATCAAAACAAGGCTTTTACTAAACATATTGTTGATGCTATGATGAAATCTTTTGAAGAAAAACTTGAGTTGGAAGTTTCAATCCCTAGAAAGCTTTACGATGAATGGGAACCTAGAATTGAAATTAAGATTAAAGATTATGAGTGCAATGCTTTGTGAGATTTGGGTGCTAGCGTTTCCACTATTCCAAAAACTCTATGTGATGTGCTAGGTTTCCATAAACTTGATGATTGTTATTTAAATTTACATCTTGCGGATTCCACTATTAATAAGCCTATGGGAAGGATTAATGATGTTCTTATTGTTGCAAATAGGAATTATGTTCCTGTAGATTTTATTGTGCTTGATATAGATTGCAATCCTTCATGCCCTATTATTCTTAGCAGATGTTTCCTTAAAATGATTGGTGCAATTATTGATATGAAAGAAGGAAACATTATATTGCCATTCCCGTTAAGGAAGGGCATGGAACACTTTCCAAGAAAGAAAACTAAGTTACCATATGAATCTATTATGAGGGGATAGCATACCAAAGATGACAATACCTAGATCTATGCAATATGCCTAGCTAGGGGCGTTAAACAATAGCGCTTGTTGGGAGGCAACCCAATTTTATTTTGTGTTTTTTTTATTTTGCTTCTGTTCTTGAATAAATACATAATATTACTTCTGTAATAATTGTGTTTTAGTATTTTAATTAGTGTTGGAGCCAAGACCCTCGGGATGATCTATGGTGATACTTGATTTGATTTTGCTGAAAACAGAAATTTTTGCGTCTAGTAGAAGAATTGTTAAAATTCACTAGAGCGTGATAAAATTCTAAATTCTTTACACAAGATTGATATACAAATTGCCTTTGTTGTCCTAACTTTTCAGAATTTTTGGAATTACAGAAGTTTGGCTAAAGTCCACATTACTACAGACTATTCTGTTTTTGATAGATTCTGTTTTCATTGTGTTGTTTGCTTATT
>NC_057797.1:476921217-477043787 GCF_018294505.1 Triticum aestivum | reverse complement strand
GATATAACACCAATATAAAATTGGAATGAGTTTACAACAGTACCTAAAAGTGGTTATTTGCTTTGTTTCACTAACGGATCTCACGAGTTTTCTGTTGAGTTTTGTGTTGTGAAGTTTTCAAGTTTTGATTAAAGTTTTGATGGACTACAGAATAAGGAGTGGCAAGAGCCTAATCTTGGGGATGCCCAAGGAACCCCAAGGTAATATTCAAGAAAAACCAAGCATCTAAGCTTGGGGATGCCCCGGATGGCATCCCCTTGTTTGTCTTCAATCCATCGGTAAAATTAGTTAAGGCTATATTTTTATTCACCACATGATATGTGTTTTGCTTGGAGCGTCTTGTATTATATGAGTCTTTGCTTTTTAGTTTGCCACAATCATCCTTGTTGTACACACCTTTTAAGAGGGACACACATTAATCATGAATTTATTAGAATACTCTATGTGCTTCACTTATATCTTTTCAGCCAGGAAGTTGCTCTAGTGCTTTACTTATATCTTTTTTTGGGCATGGCGGTGATTATATTTTAAAGAAATAAACTTTCTTGCTTCATATATATTATTTTGAGAGTTAGTAAATTTTAAAGAATTGTTCTCTCATGCTTCGCTTATATTATTTTGAGAGTTAGTAAATTTTAAAGAAATGTGCTCTCATGCTTCACTTATATTATTTTGAGAGTTAGTAAATTTTAAAGAAATATCCTCTCATGCTTCACTTATATTATTTTGAGAGATGAAATTTTTAAGGAAATATTTATGCTCTCGTGCTTCACTTATATCGCTTTGAAAGTTAAAGAATAGTAATGGTAATTTGCACGAGATATGAATTTGGTCCCAAAGTGATAGATATCCAAGGAGGATATAATAAAAACTTTTATGAAGATCACTGGAAATTATGAACTTGTTTCCTTGCAATAGTTTTGCGATATTGAGATAGTGGTATGTGAGTCATGTTGATGAGTAATTATGCTTTAGTAAGAATATTGGTGTTAAGGTTTGTGATTCCCTATGCATGCACATAAATTTAATAGTTATGTAACAAAATTATATCCTACTTGTGGTGCATTATTCGGTGTTAATTATGTTCAATGCCCGTTTATGACCGTTTTCGTTTTTTTGGTTGGTTGCTTCTCAATCTATTTGGTAGCCTCCCCTTGTACTAAGCGGAATACTGCTTGTGCACTCAACTCCTTAAACCCAAAGTTGTGCCAAATGAGTCCACCATACCTACCTATGTGTGGTATTTCCATGTCGTTCCAAGTAAATTTTTATGTGCCAACTCTAATTTTCAAAAAGAGTTTCCTTTTTGTGTGCCCGTATCGCTCATGAAGCGGCAGGGGGTGCTACCTCTTGAGCACTGCGTTGGTTTTCCCTTGAAGAGGAAAGGGTGATGCATCAAAGTAGCGTAAGTATTTCCCTCAGTTTTTGAGAACCAAGGTATCAATCCAGTAGGAGACTACCCACAAGTCCCTCGTACCTGCACAAACAAATAAGAACCTCGCAACCAATGCGATATAGTGGTTGTCAATCCCTTCATGGTCACTTACGAGAGTGAGATCTGATAGAGATAATAATAATAAGATAAATATTTTTGGTATTTTTATGATATATATTGAAAGTAAAGATTGTAAAATAAAATAGATTGGAAACTTATATGATAAAACATAGACCCAGGGGTCATAGGTTTCACTAGCGGCTTCTCTCAAGATAGCATAAGTATTACAGTGGGTGAACAAATTACTGTCGAGCAATTGATAGAAAAGTGCATAATTATGAGAATATCTAGGCATGATCATGTATATAGGCATCACGTCCGTGACAAGTAGACCGAAATGATTATGCATCTACTACTATTACTCCACACATCGACCGCTATCCAGCATGCATCTAGAGTATTAAGTTCATAAGAACAGAGTAACGCATTAGGCAAGATGACATGATGTAAAGGGATAAACTCAAGCAATATGATATAAACCCCATCTGTTTATCCTTGATGGCAACAATACAATATGTGCCTTGCTGCCCCTGTTGTCACTGGGAAAGGACACTGCAAGATTGAACCCAAAGCTAAGCACTTCTCCCATTGCAAGAAAAATCAATCTAGTAGTCCAAACCAAACTGATAATTCGAAGATAACCAATCATACATAAAAGATTTCAGAGAAGAATCAAATATTGTTCATAGATAAACTTGATCATAAACCCACAATTCATCGGATCTCGACAAACACACCGCAAAAAGTTACATCAAATAGATCTCCAAGAAGATCGAGGAGAACATTGTATTGACATCCAAAGAGAGAGAAGAAGCCATCAAGCTAATAACTATGGACCCGAAGGTCTGTGGTAAACTACTCACACATCATTGGAGAGGCTATGGTGTTGATGTAGAAGCCCTCTATGATCGATTCCCCCTCCGTCGGAGCTCCAGAAAAGGCCCCAAGATGGGATCTCTTGGGTACGGAAGGTTGCGGCGGTGGAAATAGGGTTTTGTGGTGCTCCTGGATGTTTTCGGGGTATGTGGACATATATAGGAGGAAGAAGTAGGTTGGTGGAGCCACGAGGGGCCCACGAGGGTGGGGGCGCGCCCAGGGGGAGGCACACCTCCCTGCCTCGTGGCCTCCTCATTGATTTCTTGACGTCCACTCCAAGTCCTCTAGATCACGTTTGTTCCAAAATTAACTCTCCCAAAGGTTTCATTCCGTTTGGATTCCGTTTGATATTCCTTTTCTGCGAAACACTGAAATAGGCAAAAAAACAGCAATTTGCACTGGGCCTTGGGTTAGTAGGTTAGTCCAAAAAATAATGTAAAAGTGTATAAATAAGCCCATTAACATCCAAAAAAGATAATATAATAGCATGGAACAATCAAAAATTATAGATACGTTGGAGACGTATCAAGCATCCCGAAGCTTAATTCCAGCCCGTCCTCGATTAGGTAAATGATAAAAACAGAACTTTTGATGTGGAATGCTACCTAGCATAATTCTCAATGTAATTTTCTTTATTATGGCATGAATGTTCAGATCCGAAAGATTCAAGACAAAAGTTTAATATTGACATAAAAATAATGATACTTCAAGTATACTAACAAAGCAATCATTTCTTCTCAAAATAACATGGCCAAAGAAGGTTATCCCTACAAAATCATATAGTCTGGTTATGCTCTATCTTCACCACACAGAATATTTAAATCATGCACAACGCTGATGACAAGCCAAGCAATTGTCTCATACTTTTGATGTTCTCAAACTTTTTCAATCTTCACACAATACATGAGCGTGAGCCATGGACATATCACTATAGGTGGAATAGAATGGTTTTTGTGGAGAAGACAAAAAGGAGAAGATAGTCTCACATCAACTAGGCGTATCAACGGGCTATGGAGATGCCCATCAACAGATATCAATGTGAGTGAGTAGGGATTGCCATGCAACGGATGCACTAGAGCTATAAGTGTATGAAAGCTCAACAAAAGAAACTAAGTGGGTCTGCATCCAACTCGCTTGGTCACGAAGACCTAGGTCATTTTGAGGAAGCCCATCATTGGAATATACAAGCCAAGTTCTATAATGTGAAATTCCCACTAGTATATGAAAGTGACAACATGGGAGACTCTCTATCATGAAGATCATGGTGCTACTTTGAAGCACAAGTGTGGTAAAAGGATAGTAACATTGTCCCTTCTCTCTTTTTCTCTCATTTTTTTATTTGGGCCTTTTCTCTTCTTTTTTATGGCCTCTTTTTTTCTTTATTTTTTTTCGTCCGGAGTCTCATCCCGACTTTTGGGGGAATCATAATCTCCATCATCCTTCCTCACTTGGGACAATCTATACCTACTAATAAAGCAAGGTGCATTTCGTCGATTTTTTCATCCGTTCACCATCAAAATTTATTTTTCTATCCGAGGTGGTACTTAATTTTTGTGCCTCCATCTGTATTTTTAGCAATCACGAATTTCGTACTCGGCCCACACATGATGTGGCGCAGTAAAGCCAGCCCACTTATTTTCCTCCCCATGTAGCTTTAAAAATCCCATTTCTCGCCCTGGGCAGAAGATAGTTTGAGTTCGCAATCCCCGTTTTGCAGGCAATCCCCGTTTCGTCCGGCCCAAAAATAGAGACCTACTATACTACGCTCTGAGCGCTAGGAAGACACAGCGCGCCCGTTTGGGCCCGCCCATGTGCAGGCACCTGCTTTTTTGTTTCTATTTTTATTTTTATTTTTATGTTCCCTTTTTGTTTTTTCTACTTTAAATAATTTGGAAATTCAAAAAATATTTGAAATTTAGAAATTTTAAAATTTAAAAAATGAGAATTTTGAAATAAAATGTTCAAGAAAACATAAAATGTTTGTGAATTCAAAAAATGCTTATTTCTTAAAAAATGTTCGCAATTTTGAATTTTTTTCTTCATAAAATCAAAATAGTCCATGATTTTAAAAAATATATGTGTGTTGAACAAAATGTTTGCTAATTCAAAAAAATCATGCATTTTAAAAAATGTTCTAAATTTTTAAAAACGGTTTGTGAATTAGAAAAATGTTTATTGATTCATAAAATGTTTGCTCATTCAGAAAATGTTCATGCATTTCAAAAAGTTTGTAAATTTCGAAAAGAATCCACTAATCGTGAAAAAATATTCGTCTATTATAGAATTGTTCGCTGATTCAAAAGAAAATGCTTAAAAACCGTTCACAATATAAAAAAATGTTCACAATTTAAAAAAAATGTTTGTAAATACTAAAAATGTTCACAATTTTGAAAAATGTTCCTGAATTTTTAAAAAATTCCACGAATGATAGAAGGTATGTAGTTAAACACTAATGCTTCTGGGTCTTTATGACTATATACCCGTGTGAATTTTGAAGAATTAATTGTCGGGTGGATCAGAATATTATAATATTTTTTAAATGTTTCTTGAAATTCAGAATAATTCTTTGAATTGGCAAGTTTTTTGACAACCATGATAATTTTTTAAAAATTTGAACATTGCTTCAATTTGTGAATAAATTTTAAAAAATAAACATTTTCTTGCATGCGTGAACAAATTTTCAAAATCGTGCGATGAGATATGAACAAAATGTGGTCATCGCCATTGGAGATTATGATTTTTTTGTTCCGTTGCAACGCACGGGCCCTTTTGCTAGTGCTCTAATAATGATGATCATCACACTTTTATTTACTTACAACTCAAAAATTATAACTCAATTCTTACAAAAAAATATGACTCTATGTGAATGCCTTCGGCGGTGTACCGGGATGTGCAATGACTCATGAGCGACATGCATGAAAGAATTATGAACGGTGGCTTTGCCACAAATACAATGTCAACTACATGATCATGCAAAGCAATATGACAATGATGAAGCGTGCCATAATAACAGAATAGTGGTAAGTTGCATGGCAATATATCTCAGAATGGCTTTGGAAATGCCATAATAGGTAGGTATGGTGGCTGTTTTGAGGAAGGTATATGGTGGGTTTATGGTACTGATACATCTCTGTCGTATCTACTTATCCAAACACTTTTGCCCTTATTTTGGACTCTAACTTGCATGATTTGAATGGAACTAACCCAGACTAACGTTGTTTTCAGCAGAATTGCCATGGTGTTATTTTTGTGCAGAAATAAAAGTTCTCAGAATGACCTGAAAATCAACGGAGATTATTTTTGGAATATATAAAAAATACTGGAAGAACAATCCACGTCAGGGGTCCCACACCCTATCCATGAGGGTGGGGGCGCGCCTACCCCCTGGGCATGCCCCTGCCTCGTGGGCCCGCTGACGCTCCACCGACCTCAACTCCAACTCCATATATTCTTGTTCAGGGATAAAAAAATCAGGGAGAAGGATTCATCGCGTTTTACGATATGGAGCAGTCGCCAAGCCCTAAACTCTCTCGGGAGGGCTGATCCGGAGTCCGTTCGGGGCTCCAGAGAGGGGAATCCGTCGCCATCGTCATCATCAACCTTCCTCCATCACCAATTCCATGATGCTCACCGGCGTGCATGAGTAATACCATCATAGGCTTGCTGGACGGTGATGGGTTGGATGAGATTTATCATGTAATCGAGTTAGTTTTGTTAGGGTTTGATCCCTAGTATCCACTATGTTCTGAGATTGATGTTGTTATGACTTTGCTATGCTTAATGCTTGTCACTAGGGCCCGAGTGCCATGATTTCAGATCTGAAGCTATTATGTTTTCATGAATATATGTGAGTTCTTGATCCTATCTTGCAAGTCTACAGTCACCTACTATGTGTTATGATCCAGCAACCCCGAAGTGACAATAATCGGGACCACTCCCGGTGATGACCATAGTTTGAGGAGTTCATGTATTCACTATGTGTTAATGCTTTGGTCTGGTACTCTATTAAAAGGAGGCCTTAATATCCCTTAGTTTCCAATAGGACCCCGCTGCCACGGGAGGGTAGGACAAAAGATGTCATGCAAGTTCTTTTCCATAAGCACGTATGACTATATTCAGAATACATGCCTAGATTACATTGATGAATTGTAGCTAGTTCTGTGTCACCCTATGTTATGACCGTTGCATGAATAATCGCATCCGGCATAATTCTCCATCACCGATCCATTGCCTATAAGCTTTTCATATATTGTCCTTCGCTTATTTACTTTTCCGTTGCTACTGTTACAATCACTACAAAACCCAAAAATATTACTTTTGCTACCGTTACCACTACTATCATTTTACTTTGCTACTAAATACTTTGCTGCAGATATTAAGTTTCCAGGTGTGGTTGAATTGACAACTCAGCTGCTAATACTTGAGAATATTCTTTGGGTCCCCTTGTGTCGAATCAATAAATTTGGGTTGAATACTCTACCCTCGAAAACTGTTGCGATCCCCTATACTTGTGGGTTATCAGGACCATTTTCTGGCGCCGTTGCCAGGGAGCATAGCTCTACTCTTTGAGTCACTTGGGATCTATATCTGCTTATCATTATGAAGAACTTGAAAGATCAAAGAACCAAGATTTTTCCCTCAATTACGAGGGGAGGTAAGGAACTGCCATCTAGCTCTGCACTTGATTCACCTTCTGTTTTGAGTAAACTTGCGACACCTACTCCTTCTATTCATTCTGACATGTCGCGTGTTATTGATGATGCCACTTCTGCTTTGCATGATACTTATGATGAAACTACTTCTATGCTTGATACTGCTGTGCCACTAGGTGAATTTCTTGATGAACAACTTGTTAGGGCTAGAGAGAATGAAATTATTGAAACTGATAATATTGATGAAAGTGATGATGAAGATTCTCCCCCTAGATATGAATTGCCTGTTGTGCCTAAGGGTTATGTTATGGATGAAGAAACTGCTAGAGACTTTCTTGCCTGCAATGATAGAAGTGATCTTAAGAAACTATTAGATAAATTGAAAGAAAAATCTCTGAATGCTAGAATGAAATATGATCCTGCTTATGCTACTTCACCTATCTTTATTACTGATAAGGATTATGATTTCTCAGTTGATCCTGATATAATTATTTTGGTTGAATCTGATCCTTTCTATGGCTATGAATCTAAAACTGTTGTGGCACATCTTACTAAATTAAATGATATAGCTACCCTGTTCACTAATGATGAGAAAACTCTTTACTATTATATCCTTAAATTATTTCCATTCTCATTAAAGGGTGATGCTAAGATATGGTTTAATTCTCTTGATCCTGGTTGTGTGCATAGTCCCCAGGATATGATTTACTACTTCTCTGCTAAATATTTCGCCACTCACAAGAAACAAGCTACTTCAAGGGAAATATATAATTTTGTGCATATTGAAGAAGAGAGTCTCCCACAAGCTTGAGGGAGGCTTCTATAATGCTTTGCCTGATCATCCTCTCAAGAAAAATCAAATACTTGATATCTTTTATAATGGACTAACCGATGCTTCCAGAGACCACCTGGATAGTTGAGCTGGTTGTGTTTTCAGGGAAAGAATAGTTGATCAAGCTGAAATTCTATTGAATAATATGTTGACCAATGAAAATAATTGGACACTTCCTGAACCAACTCCTAATCCAACTCTGAAGAAAAGGGGTATTCTATTTCTCAGTCCTGAAGATATGCAAGAGGCAAATAAATCTATGAAAGAAAAAGGTATAAAAGCTGAAGATGTTAAGAATTTACCTCCTGTTGAAGAAATACATGGTCTTAATTCATCACCTATTGAAGAAACACACGGTCTCGATAACCTGACACAGGTAGTAAAGGTAAACTCTCTCTATTGATTTGATGAAGGTGATATTCCTCGTAATAAGTCTTCTAGCCAATGCTTAGATGAGTTTGATAATTCTATGGTTAAGCAAGAAGATTGTAATGCTTATTTTGGTAGACAACTAAAACGCAATGCTTATATGATTAAACAATTGGGTGATTATATGTCTAGAGTTAAAGGTGAACTTAAACTCATTAGTAAAGATGCTTCTATGGTCACCACTCAAGTAGAACAAGTACTTAAAGCAGAGAATGATTTGCTCAATGAATTGAATAGTAAGAATAATGACTTTGCTGTTAGAGTTGCAACTAGAGGAGGTAAAGTGACTCAGGAACCTTTGTATCCTGAGGGCCACCCTAAGAGAATTGAGTAGGATTCTCAGAGAAATAACGTTGATGCACCTAGTCCTTTTAAGAGGAAGAAAAAGAAAAAGGATAGGACTTTGCATGCTTCTAGTGAACCTATTGTAGACACACCTGAGAATCCTAATGATATTTCTATCTATGATGCTGAAACACAATCTGGTAATGAACATGAACCTAGTGATAATGTTAATGATGATGTTCATGTTGATGCTCAACCTAGCAATAATAATGATGTAGAAATTGAACCTGTTGTTGATCTTTATAACCCACAATCAAAGAATCAATGTTATGATAAGAGAGACTTTGTTGCTAGGAAGCACGGTAAAGAAAGAGAACCATGGGTTCAGAAACCCATGCCTTTTACTCCTAAACCATCCAAGAAAAAGGATGATGAGTATTTTGAGCACTTTTCTGAAATGATTAGACCTATCTTTTTGCGTATGCGTTTGACCGATATGCTTAAAATGAATCATTATGCTAAATATATGAAAGATATAGTTACTAATAAGAGAAAGATACCGGAAGCTGAAATTTCCACCATGCTTGCTAATTATACTTTTAAGGGTGGAATACCAAAGAAACTTGGAGATCCAGGAGTACCAACTATACCATGCTCCATTAAAAAAACTATGTTAAAACTGCTTTATGTGATCTCGGAGCCAGTGTTAGTGTTATGCCTCTCTCTTTATATCGTAGACTTGATTTGAATAAGTTGACGCCTACTAAAGTATCTTTGCAAATGGCTGACAAATCAACTGCTATTCCTGTTGATATTTGTGAGGATGTGCCTGTTGTGGTTGCAAATGTTACTATTTTAACGGACTTTGTTATTCTTGATATTCCCGAGGACGATAGTATGTCTATTATTCTTGGAAGACCCTTTTTGAATACTGCAGGGGCTGTTATTGATTGCAACAAAGGCAATGTCACTTTTCATGTCAATGGTAATGAGCATACGGTACACTTTCCGAGGAAACACCCTCAAGTCCACAATATCAATTCTATTGGAAAAATTCCATCGATTACTATTGGAGGTTTTGAATTTCCTCTTCCTACTGTTACAAAGAGATATGATATTCTTATTGTTGGGGATGTGCATATCCCCGTTGAGGTAACATAGTGTTATTCGAAATTTCTCCGGTTCCATGTTATTCAGAATGAGTTTGTTAACAAGACTTGATCAACCTTGTTAGTGGATTCCTTTGAAAGAACATGAGATGGATGAAGTTAGAAGGCACAACCTTCTGTACCCTCCTTTTTACTTTATATTATTTATATTAAATAAAGCAAAAATAGTAATTTCTGTCAGTTTTCTGAATTATCCGTGCAATAAAAAAAATACCTCGAAAATAAAAGTTCTCCAAATGCCTTGAAAATTTAATATGTTTTTTTCTGGAATATTTGAGAATATCTGGAACTAAGAACACATCAGGGGGAGCCAGCACCTAGCCACGAGGGTCCAGGGCGCGCCCTACCCCCTGGATCCGCCCTACCCCTGGATGCACCCCCTGCCTCGTGGGCCCCTGGTGGCCGCCCTCTACTTATTCCAGCCACCACACACTCCTTCTTCTTCCCAAAAAAATCACCAACCAGCTCAAGCATGAGTTCTAGCTCATCTTGCTGCCATTTTCAATCTCCTAGCTCAAAGCTCCATTCACAAAACTGCTTTGGGGGATTGTTCTTTGGTATGTGACTCCTCCAATGGTCCAATTAGTTTTTGTTCTAGTGCTTTATTCATTGCAAATTTTTGCTGCCTAGGTGACCCTGTTCTTGAGCTTGCATGTCAAATTTATATGGTCCCAAGTAGTTCTAATGCATGATATAGTCTCTAGGCACTTGTAGGAGTAGTTGCTATCAATTTTGTTGAGTTTGGCTCACTTTTATTTTAAGTTACTAAAAATTTCAGAAATTTTCAGAAAAAGATGAAGAGATTTTTGAGGGGCTCATCGAGCCGAAGCTCGAAGGATAAACAAAGTGAAGAGAACAAGAAGCCCAAGTATAATCTCCCTCGTATTGCGGAGGTTCGGCCGTGTGAATGGCCTTGTGATGATTTCTTGAAAGAGGCCGGGATTCATGAAGATTTTTATTATTTGGCTGAGAATACAGGCCTCACCGCCTTCCTCCACGACCAACGCGAACAGTATCTCTTACTCACCAATATCTTTGTGCAAAACTTTCATTTCCATGCTAGGAGCTCACCACCTTCGGTGGAATTTTTTTTATATGATGAGCATAAGGAGATGTCACTTCGTGATTTTTGTCGGGTGTGTTTGATACCTTTTGAGGGCAGCATAGAGGAACCACATCGTGATGATGTGGAGGGATTTATTGATATGATTGCTGTAGGGGAAACAGGGAAAGTTTCTGATGCAAGAATCACTAGCATACATTTTCCTGTTCTATGTTACTTTTCAATATTTGCTAGTAGATGCTTAATTGGTCGCGGGAACTATGGGAACCTTAGTGCTCCTGATATTGTTATTTTGCGCCATGCCTTGTTTCAAGATAGTACCTTCAGTTTAGGCGCTATTGTTGCTAAGCGGTTAAACCTGAACCGTACTAAGGGCCCCGTCCTTGGAGGCATCTTTGCCTCGCGCCTAGCTGCACACTTTAACATACCCATCAGACATTATGAGAAAGAGGAAAAGTTGCTGCCTAATATTTTTCTAGATTATAAGAGCATGGTAGCACATGGTTTTATTGTTAAGAATAAAAAGAAGTTGCTTAACTATAGACTGATTTTTGGTAAGAATAACTTTGAGACTATTACCTTGCCTGCTCCATCTTTGTTTAACATATTTTCAGGCAAGTACCTTGTTTTACCGGTGGACGTTTATGCATACTGGAGTGTGACACCAGCTCCAGAGCCTGAGCCAGAACCACCCCAGGACCCTTATCGACAGTCAGTTTATCAGTGGAATCCAGAGGAGATTGCAAACCAGTTGCACCCAGAGGACACTCCCCCTTACACCGGAGAGGGCTACTTTGATCCATGGGCATGGACCAACTTAGGCCAAAAGCCTAAGCTTGGGGGAGTACGTATTTCTCACCGACATTACATCATGTTCACACACTCATGCTAGTTGTCGGTGCTCGTACTTTTTCACTGTATCATCCATGATAGTTTATTTCCTTTTAGCTTTCTTCTTGTGTGCCTTAATAAACCCTAAGAAAAACAAAAAAAATAGTTGTAGATTTTAGTTAGTTTAATTTCTATGCATGTAGTAGTAGTCATTAAAAAGAAAACCCAAAAGGATTTCTCGTTCTTATTTTGCTTGTTGGGAGCTTTCCCTTGTAAATAATTTTATTTCTTTTCTTTCCTTTGGGGGTCGAGAGGAGAAGACCATAATGAAAATGTTGAGTGGCTCTCATATGCATTATTGTTGATCTAACAAAGAGCCCATATTACCTTGTCTTCTTTCTTGAATTGAATGCTTGCAGATTCCAGCTTAGTCCAATGCACATGCACTATTATTATTATCCACACTATTCGGCCGTGCAAGTGAAAGGCAATAATGATGATTATATGATGAACTTTATTGAGATGAGAAAAGCTGGTATGAACTCGACCTCTCTTGTTTTTGTAAATATGATTAGTTCATTGTTCCTGATTCAGCCTATTATGAAAGAAACATATTTGCAATGACAATTAGAGATTGTAGTTGCTTGTGCCATACTTAATTAGCTAGGAGTTTATAATGGTTTACCTTGCGTGCCAACATGCTATTAAAATGGTTGTGATGTGGTATGATAGGTGATACGTCTCCAACGTATCTATAATTTTTGATTGCTCCATGCTATATTATCCTCTGTTTTGGACATTATTGGGCTTTATTATCCACTTTTATATTATTTTTGGGACTAACCTATTGACCCAGAGCCCAGTGCCAGTTCCTGTTATTTTCCCCTTGTTTCAGTGTTTCAAAGAAAAGGAATATCAAACGGAGTGCAAATGGAATGAAACCTTCAGAAAAGTTATTTTTGGAAGGAAAGCAACCCGGGAGACTTGGGAGTCCACGTCAAGGAAGCTTCGAGGAAGCCACAAGGTAGGGGGCGCACCCACCCCCCTGGGCGCGCCCTCCACCCTTGTGGGCCCCTCGTGGCTCCCCTGACGTACTTCTTCCTCCTATACATCTCCATATACCCAAAAATGATCGGAGAGCACAATTGATCGGGAGTTCCACTGCCAGAAGCCTCCGTAGCCACCGAAAACCAATGTAGACCCGTACTGGCACCCTGCCAGAGGGGGCAATCCCTCTCCGGTGGCCATCTTCATCATCCCGGCGCTCTCCATGACGAGGAGGGAGTAGTTCACCCTCGGGGCTGAGGGTATGTACCAGTAGCTATGTGTTTGATCTCTCTCTCTCTCTCTCTCTCGTGTTCTTGAGGTGGTACGATCTTGATGTATCGTGAGCTTTGCTATTATAGTTGGATCTTATGATATTTTCTCCCCCTCTACTCTCTTGTAATGGATTGAGTTTTCCCTTTCAAGTTATTTTATCGGATTGAGTCTTTAAAGATTTGAGAACACTTGATGTATGTCTTGCCATGCATATCTGTGATGACAATGGGATATCACATGATTCACTTGATGTATGTTTTGGTGATCAACTTGCGGGTTCCGCCCATGAACCTATGCATAGGGGCTGGCACACGTTTTCATCATGATTCTCCGGTAGAAACTTTGGGGCACTCTTTGAGGTTCTATGTGTTGGTTGAATAGATGAATCTGAGATTGTGTGATGCATATTGTATAATCATACCCACAGATACTTGAGGTGACATTGGAGTATCTATGTGACATTAGGGTTTTGGTTGATTTGGGTGTTATCTAGTACGGACTCTAGGGCTGTTTGTGACACTTATAGGAATAGCCCAACAGATTGATTGGAAAGAATAACTTTGAGGTGGTTTCGTACCCTACCATAATCTCTTTGTTTGTTCTCCGCTATTAGTGACTTTGGAGTGACTCTTTGTTACATGTTGAGGGATAGTTATGTGATCCAATTATGTTATTATTGTTGAGAGGACTTGTACTAGTGAAAGTATGAACCCTAGGCCTTGTTTCAACGCATTGCAATACCGTTTGTGCTCACTTTTATCATTAGTTACCTTGCTGTTTTTATATTTTCAGATTACAAAAACCTTTATCTACCATCCATATACCACTTGTATCATCATCTCTTCACCGAACTAGTGCATCTATACAATTTACCATTGTATTGGGTGTGTTGGGGACACAAGAGACTCTTTGTTATTTGGTTGCAGGGTTGCTTGAGAGAGACCATCTTCATCCTATGCCTCCTATGGATTGATAAACCTTAGGTCATCAACTTGAGATAATTTTCTACTGTCCTACAAACCTCTGCACTTGGAGGCCCAACAACGACTACAAGAAGAAGGTTGTGTAGTAGACATCAAGCTCTTTTCTGGCGCCATTGTCGGGGAGGTGAGTGCTTGATGGTATATCTTTATATCTTGCAATCGAGTCTTTTAGTTTCTCGTTTTATCACTAGTTTAGTTTATAAAAGAAAATTACAAAAAAATGGAATTAAGTTTGCCTCATACGCTTCATATTTTTAATATCTTTCGTGAGTATGATGGAAAGGAAAATTGTGACAAAGTGTTAGAAGAAGAATGCATTAAAATGTTTGGCACTAAATCTTTGAATGATGAGCATGGTTGCAATGTTGTTAGTTTGAACTCCTTAAATATCCATAGTACTAGTGATGATTGCACTAGTTATGATGAAAATGTCTCCTATAAACATGTCAATTTTTGTGGTGTGCATTGGGTTTGCAGGTACATACCAAATAAGGAAGATAAATATTGCAAGAGGCATAAGTATTTAGAAACTAAATTGTTCCAAGAAAGTCTTGATGTTTGTGCTGAAAAATTCAATATTTTTCGCGCCCCTTGTGAACTTTGCAATGAACATGGTCATTTAAATCTCCAATGCAAATTGTTTCATGACCGAATCGTATCCAAAAATTGTGATAATTTGATTACCCTTGAGCATCATAAAGAGCTTAGTCTTCTTTTGGGGTATGAGGAAATGAAACGTATAACTGAGGGTATTCCAAAGTTTAATCTTGATAGATTTCTTGATTTTGATCTAGAGAAGATTTATATGTATTGTGTGGTGAATTGCATTGAAAATCCCTATATTGCCAATTACATAATGAAAAGAAAACAAATAGAATATGAAGAGAACGCTAACAAAAGGGAACAGACTTCCCAATATTCTCCTATTATTTCTTATGATGAATCTGGTAACGAGGAGGAGCCTTCTATTCAACCAATCTCATTAATAAGGAGCTCCAAAAATAGGATTGAACCCACACATGAGGTGAAGAAGAAGAAAAGAAAAAGGAAGAGAGGTAAAAATATATCTCTCCCAAATAATGTTGCTCCTATTATTGTTGTGCCCCATGAAAATGAATCAAAAATAATTGTGGAAGATGATGCACTTGATGATGATCTCGTTATGCCTATTGCTTGTTGTGATGATTATGATTGGGAAGATAATGATACTTCTTATGATCTTGAAAATCTTTATGGCACTTGCTTGTTGTGATGATTATGATTGGGAAGATAATGATACTTCTTATGATCTTGAAAATCTTTTTGGCACTTGCTTGGAAGAATATGATAATTGCTATACTATTGGTGCTATCCATACTATTAATGATGAGAGTGATTATGCTTATGATATGAAAAGGCCCAAGCTTGGGGATGCTATGTTTGATGAAGATGATGTTTTTGAGAATATATTTTCTGCAATTAATGTTTTTCCCAAGCTTGGGGATGCTACGTTTAATGAAGATGATATTTTTAGTCTCCCAAGTTTTGATATGCAAATTTATAATGATGATAGCATGCCTCCTACTTATGATGATTATTGTGATGATACTTATTCTATAAAAAGTAGTGATTATATTTATAAAACTTGTCATGATTATGGTTACCCCTTTTCTGAACATTACTCTTTTAATGTGGAAACAATTTATAGTATTCGAGTTTCTTATGATACTCCCACTATTCCGAATGAGAAGAATTTTGCTTATGTGGAGAGTAATAAAATTTCTATGCTTGTAGATCATGAAAAGAATGCTTTAGGTGCTGATTATATTTTTGAATTCATTCATGATACTACTAAAAATTATTATGAGGGAGGAACATGTGCTTGTAGGAATTGCAATAATATCAAGTCTCCTCTCTATGTGCTTAAAGTTTTGAAGTTATGCTTGTTTTACCTTCCTATGCAAGTTGATTCTTGTTCCCACAAGTTGTTTGCTCACAAAATCCCTATGCATAGGAAGTGGTTTAGACTTAAATGTGCTAGTCATATTCTTCATGATGCTCTCTTTATGCTACAATTCTTATCTTTTATGTGAGCATCATTGAAATCATCATGCCTAGCTAGGGGCGTTAAACGATAGCGCTTGTTGGGAGGCAACCCAATTTTCTTTTTGTTCCTTGCTTTTTGCTCCTATTTAGTAATAAATTATTTATCTAGCCTCTGTTATTATTGAGTTTTTATGTTTTAATTAGTGTTTGTGCCAAGTAGAACCTTTGGGAAGACTTGGGTGAAGTCTTTGCGATCATGCTGTAAAAAACAGAAACTTTAGCTCTCTCGATATTTGCTGCCATTTTTTATTGGAGAGTGATATTTAGTTAATTCTTTTCGCATATGATTAATAGATAAATTAATCACTTCCAGCAATTTATTTGAGAATTTTATGAGTTACAGAAGTATACGTTTGATCCAGATTACTACAGACTGTTCTGTTTTTGACAAATTCTGTTTTCTATGTGTTGTTTGCTTATTTTGATGAATCTATGAGTAGTATCGGAGGGTATGAACCATAGATGAGTTGGAATAAAGTATATATTACACCAATATGAATTTAGAATGAGTTCATTACAGTACCTTATGATGGTGATTTTGCTTTCTTATACTAACGGAGCTTATGAGTTTTCTGTTAAGTTTTGTGTTGTGAAGTTTTCAAGTTTTGGGTAAAGATTCGATGGATTATGGAATAAGGAGTGGCAAGAGCCTAAGCTTGGGGATGCCCAAGGCACCCCAAGGAAATATTAAAGGACAAACAAGATCCTAATCTTGGGGATGCCCCGGATGGCATCCCCTCTTTCGTCTTCGTTCATCGGTAACTTTACTTGGAGCTATATTTTTATTTACCACATGATATGTGTTTTGCTTGGAGCGTCAGTTTATTTTATTTAGTTTTGCTTGCTGTTTGAATAAAATACCAAGATCTGAAATTATTAAATGTTAGAGAGTCTTCACATAGTTGCATAATTATTCGACTACTCATTGATCTTCACTTATATCTTTCGGAGTAGTTTGTCATTTGCTCTAGTGCTTCACTTATATCTTTTTAGAGCACAGTGGTGGTTTTATTTTGAAGAAATAGATGAATTCTCATGCTTCACTTATATTATTTTTAGAGTCTTAAATAGCATGGTAATTTTCTTAAATAATCCTAATATGCTAGGCATCCAAGAATAGTAAAAACTTTCTTATGAGTGTGTTGAATACTAAGAGAAGTTTGATGCTTGATGATTTTTTTTGAGATATGGAGGTAGTGATATTAAAGTCGTGCTAGTTGAGTAGTTGTGAATTTGAGAAATACTTGTGTTGAAGTTTGCAAGTCTCGTAGCATGCACGTATGGTAAACGTTATGTAACAAATTTGAAACATGAGGTGTTCTTTGATTATCCTTCTTATGAGTGGCGGTCGGGGACGAGCGATGGTCTTTTCCTACCAATCTATCCCCCTAGGAGCATGCGCGTAGTGCTTGGTTTTTGATGACTTGTAGATTTTTGCAATAAGTATGTGAGTTCTTTATGACTAATGTTGAGTCCATGGATTATACACTCTCTCACCCTTCCATCATTTCTAGCCTCTTCGGTACCGTGCATTGCCCTTTCTCACATTGAGAGTTGGTGCAAACTTCGCCGGTGCATCCAAATCCCGTGATATGATACGATCTTTCACACATAAACCTCCTTATATCTTCCTCAAAACAGCCACCATACCTACCTATTATGGCATTTCCATAGCCATTCCGAGATATATTGCCATGCAACTTTCCACCGTTCCGTTTATTATGACACGCATCATCATTGTCATATTGCTTTGCATGATCATGTTGTTGACATCGTATTTGTGGCAAAGCCACCGTTCATAATTTTTCATACATGTCACTCTTGATTCATCGCAATCCCGGTACACCGCCGGAGGCATTCATATAGAGTCATGCTTTGTTCTAGTATCGAGTTGTAATCATTGAGTTGTAAATAAATAGAAGTGTGATGATCATCATTTTCTAGAGCATTGTCCCAAGTGAGGAATAAAAAAAAGAGAAAGGCCATAAAAAAGAGAAGGCCCAAAAAAAGAGAAAGGCCATGATAAAAAAAAGAGAAGGCCCAAAAAATGAGAGAAAAAGAGAGAAGGGACAATGCTACTATCCTTTGCCACACTTGTGCTTCAAAGTAGCACCATAATCCTCATGATAGAGAGTCTCTTGTTTAGTCACTTTCATATACTAGTGGGAATTTTTCATTATAGAACTTGGCTTGTATATTCCAACAATGGGCCTCCTCAAGTGCCCTAGGTCTTCATGAGCAAGCAAGTTGGATGCACACCCACTTAGTTTCTTTTGTTGAGCTTTCATGCATTTATAGCTCTAGTGCATCCGTTGCATGGCAATCCCTACTCCTTGCATTAACATCAATTGATGGGCATCTCCATAGCTCATTGATTAGCCTCGTTGATGTGAGACTTTCTCCTTTTGTCTTCTCCACATAACCCCCATCATCATATTCTATTCCATCGATAGTGCTATATCCATGGCTCGCGCTCATGTATTGCGTGAAGGTTTATAAAGTTTGAGATTACTAAAGTATGAAACAATTGCTTGGCTTGTCATCGGGGTTGTGCATGATGAGAGCATTCTTGTGTGATGAAAATGGAGCATGACTAAACTATATGATTTTGTAGGGATGAACTTTCTTTGGCCATGTTATTTTGAGAGGACATAATTGCTTAGTTAGTATGCTTGAAGTATTATTACTTTTATGTCAATATGAACTTTTATCTTGAATCTTTCGGATCTGAATATTCATACCACAATTAAGAAGAATTACATTAAAATTATGCCAAGTAGCACTCCGCATCAAAATTATCTTTTTTATCATTTACCTACTCGAGGACAAGCAGGAATTAAGCTTGGGGATGCTGATACGTCTCCAACGTATCTATAATTTTTGATTGCTCCATGCTATATTATCTTCTGTTTTGGACATTATTGGGCTTTATTATCCACTTTTATATTATTTTTGGGACTAACCTATTGACCCAGAGCCGAGTGCCAGTTCCTGTTTTTCCCTTGTTTCAGTGTTTCGAAGAAATGGAATATCAAACGGAGTCCAAACAGAATGAAACCTTAGGAAAAGTTATTTTTGGAAGGAAAGCAACCCGGGAGACATGGAGTCCATGTCAAGGAAGCTTCGAGGAAGCCACGAGGTAGGGGGGCGCGCCCTCCACCCTCGTGGGCCCCTCGTGGCTCCCCTGACGTACTTCTTCCTCCTATATATATCTCCAAATACCCAAAAACGATCGGAGAGCACAATAGATCGGGAGTTCCACCGCCAAAAGCCTCCGTAGCCACCGAAAACCAATCTAGACCCATCCCGGCACCCTTCCGGAGGGGGCAATCCCTCTCCGATGGCCATCTTCATCATCCCGGTGCTCTCCATGATGAGGAGGGAGTAGTTCACCCTCTGGGCTGAGGGTATGTACCATTAGCTATGTGTTTGATCTCTCTCTCTCTCTCTCTCTCTCCCGTGTTCTTGAGGTGGTACGATCTTGATGTATCGCGAGCTTTGCTATTATAGTTGGATCTTATGATGTTTTCTCCCCCCTCTACTCTCTTGTAATGGATCGAGTTTTCCCTTTGAAGTTATTTTATCGGATTGAGTCTTTAAAGATTTGAGAACACTTGATGTATGTCTTGCCATGCGTATCTGTGGTGACAATGGGATATCATGTGATTCACTTGATGTATGTTTTGGTGATCAACTTGTGGGTTCCGCCGATGAACCTATGAATAAGGGTTGGCACACGTTTTCGTCGTGATTCTCCGGTAGAAACTTTGGGGCACTCTTTGAGGTTCTATGTGTTGGTTGAATAGATGAATCTGAGATTGTGTGATGCATATCGTGTAATCATACCCACAGATACTTGAGGTGACATTGGAGTATCTAGGTGACATTAGGGTTTTGGTTGATTTGTGTCTTAAAGTGTTATTCTAGTACGAACTCTATGGCTGTTTGTGACACTTATAGGAATAGCCCAACGGATTGATTGGAAAGAATAACTTTGAGGTGGTTTCGTACCCTACCATAATCTCTTCATTTGTTCTCCGCTATTAGTGACTTTGGAGTGACTCTTTGTTGCATGTTGAGGGATAGTTATGTGATCCAATTATGTTATTATTGTTGAGAGGACTTGTACTAGTGAAAGTATGAACCCTAGGCCTTGTTTCAACGCATTGCAATACCGTTTGTGCTCACTTTTATCATTAGTTACCTTGCTATTTTTATATTTTCAGATTACAAAAACCTTTATCTACCATCCATATACCACTTGTATCACCATCTCTTCGCCGAACTAGTGCACCTATACAATTTACCATTGTATTGGGTGTGTTGGGGACACAAAAGACTCTTTGTTATTTGGTTGCAGGGTTGCTTGAGAGAGACTGTCGGTGTCAAAACCGACGGATCTCGGGTAGGGGGTCCCGAACTGTGCGTCTAAGGCGGATGGTAACAGGAGGCAGGGAACACGATGTTTTACCCAGGTTCGGGCCCTCTTGATGGAGGTAAAACCCTACGTCCAGCTTGATTTATTCTTGATGCTATGAGTGTTACAAGAGTTGATCTACCACGAGATCGGAAAGGCTAAACCCTAGAAGCTAGCCTATGGTATGATTGTATGTTGTCCTACGGACTAAAACCCTCCGGTTTATATAGACACCGGAAAGGGCTAGGGTTACACAAGGTCGGTTACAAAGGAGGAGATATCCATATCCGTACTGCCTAGCTTGCCTTCCACGCCAAGTAGAGTCCCATCCGGACATGAGACGAAGTCTTCAATCTTGTATCTTCATAGTCTAACAGTCTGGCCAAAGGATATAGTCCGGCTGTCCGGAGACCCCCTAATCCAGGACTCCCTGAGTAGCCCCTGAACCAGGCTTCAATGACGATGAGTCCGACGCGCAGTATTGTCTTCGGCATTGCAAGGCGGGTTCCTCCTCCGAATACACCACAGAAGAATTTGAATACAAGGATAATGTCCAACCCTGCAAAATAAGTTCCACATGCCACCGTAGAGAGAATAATATTTCCACAAATGTAATCTGCTGACTTGTTTCGGCAACATGACATCATGCCATGGCCCGGTGATTATTCGAACCGTTTCCTTTAACTAGCCCCACACATAACGCGAGGCAGTTTGTTGACACGTCTCGTCAAAGCAGAGATCGTGCCCCCCTTATTACGGGAATCTCATCAATACGGGCGTGGGTAACACAACCGCACCATCGATTACGGCGCTAGGGGGATAAGCGAGTTTCACCAGGCTAGTGGGGGCGCATAGTTTCGGCCGCCCTTATAAAGGGACAATGTTTAACCTTTTTCCACCCACGCCTTCTTCCTCCTTGCTCATCCTCTCTTGCACACTCAAGCTCCAACGCCCAAGCCTACATCCTTCCCCTCAACCTTCTCCAATCATGTCCGAAGCGGGAGGCAAATGGATGGCTTCCTCCGTTATGGAGGGACACATCAAGAAGCTGCACGGGGCCGGATACTTGGCCGCGAACATCGCGCACCGGCTGCCCGCTGCGGGGCAGATCGTTCCTACCACTGAACCTCACGAGAGGGTAGTCTTCCTCCACCACTTCCTCCGCGGACTGGGGTTTCCCCTCCATCCATTCGTTCGTGGTCCCATGTTCTACTACGGGCTAGACTTCCATGATCTGGCCCCGAACTTCGTCCTCAACATTTCGGCATTCATCGTCATGTGTGAGGCTTTCCTCCGCATCCGGCCCCACTTTGGCCTATGGCTAAAGACCTTTAATATCAAGCCGAAGGTTGTGGGCGGCCAACAAGCAGAATGCGGCGGAGCCATGGTGGGCAAAATGCCAAACGTTATATGGCTTGAAGGCTCCTTCGTGGAGACCATAAAGGGGTGGCAATCGGCGTGGTTCTACATCACCGAGCCGTGTGACGCCAAATGGGTGGCTGCCCCCAAGTTTCGATCCGGAATCCCCACGCGGCTGACTTCCTGGAAAGAGAAGGGCCTGTCCTGGGGTCCTTCGGTGGAGCTGGATGGACTCCAAAAATGTATCCGGAATATGGCAGGCAAGAAGCTCAAGCTTGTCAACATAGTCCAGGTCATGCTCATCCGCCGGATCCTCCCGTATCAACAACGGGATTTCAACTTGTGGGAGTTTGACCTGGCCCAGCACCAGACTCTGAGCGAGCTCTTCGACACGACGCACAAGGACGTCTGGAAGGTGCTGTTCAAGGGCGCCGAGGTCCCTCCCTCCCTCACCGAGGACCGTGGGCTAAGCGCGAAGCGCCGAGCGCATTCGGTGAGTTCCATACATCCGGTAGGATATTTTATTTCCCCTAGCTTAATCATGTGCAGGGTCTGATCTCCATGCCTTTGACAGGACTGAGTGGAGACGTCGGGGCAGATTAACTGTCCGACCCCTCTGCCCGAGGACAGTGCGGACGCTCTCCTTACAGTGATGCTGACTCCGGCCCCTTATAAGGTGACGGAGAAGACCAAGAAGGCCAAGGGAACCCGAAAGAGTTCCCGACGCCAGGTGTTATCGGACTCATCGTCCGATAACTCTGCGACACACTCCTCCCCCGAAGACGAGGAGGAGGAAGAAGAATATGCTCCCCCTTCAGTTGGGGGAGACAAGAAAAGGAAGGCCGCCCCAACAGGGGGGGCTGAAGGGTCCAAGAAGGGAAGGACTCTCCTTCCGGGCTATTCCACCACCGCCGCCGAAGGCGAAGACAAGTGGCTGCTCAGGTCCAAGCCCCTCGCGAAGTCGTAAGTATTCAGATGCCAGAATAACTCATAGCATACCTTTGTCGCACTGCCTCTCCTAACGCTGAATTGTGACTATGCAGACCACCGCGATCCCGTATCGATGTATCGTCGGACGGCTCCCTGGGCTCGTCGAATATGGATAGCGATCCACTTCCGACCGCCACCTCCCTTTGCCCTATGGACAACGCTGAGGTATTGTCTCAAGAGGCACCGGGTCGAGGGGAGACAGTCTCGGAGGCGCCTCAAGGCGACCTTCTGGACTCGGGAGCCGAGGGAGCAAGGCTCCCGAGGGCTCCGAGTTTGGCCCTCAGCCGAACACCGCGTCGGAACCCCAGTGGTTCCGGACTCGGGCAGGCGGCCTCCTTCCAAAAGGGGCAAAACGCCTGTGCCGGTGTGTCGGGGGAACTGATCCACAAACACCTATGGGGCCGGCGGACCGAGCCCCTTTCGGTTCGGCGGGGGGCGGAGATCACACAAAGAGCAGATTGAGGCGAAGCACATGAGCAGTTTACCCAGCTTCAGAGCTCTCCGGAGAGATAACACTCCTACTGCTGAGCGTAAAGTTTTTCTGGGTTTCGAACCAGTCGAACCTCGCCAACCCCCTCTACATTGCGCATGGGCCTTCTTTTATACGCTAAAGGAGTCACCGACAGGGGGCAACGCAGAGAAGGGTACAAATGTAAAAAGTGAGGTGGTTGGTACAGTTACTTGTACAGTGCACCCTACCTAACCCTGATGGCAGGGGACAAGGGCATTAAATGCCCGTCTGAGTCACCCAAACAGTGCAGAAAAGGACCGTTAGGGGCGCCACCGTTCGCCACAATGGCGATCTTGTCAGCTTCGCATGCCACTGCGCACCGCTGGCTGCACAGCCTCCCGCCACGCGCGCCTGGAGAGGCCCCCAGGGCGACACGTTGGTGGATGCGCTGGAGCGTGGGCACAGAGTGGCCGCCTGCCGCGGCAAGCGCCTTGCCGCTGCTGTTATCTTGTCGGGTCCGGAAGCTTGTCGCTCACCGGGCCTCGAGGTACCTTGGTTGGTCTTCCCGGCAAGCTCCTCTTGCCGGGGCCTTGTTGCCTTGCCGGAGCACGTGGCGCGTCGCGGCAAGTTCCTTGGAGTGCCTTGGTTGGCCTTCCCGGCAAGCTCCTCTTGCCGGGGCCTTGTCTCCTGAGCTTAAATACTTTGTTCTTGAATGGCTCCAAGGGAACCACGGAGGATCTTGGCGTTCGCCCGGCAAGCATTGCCGCGGGGTGCTGCAACTACCCGTGCACAAGTTCAGGGTACTAGGGTACCCCTATTCTAGTACACCGACAGGAGCCCCCGGGCCTAGGCCAGACACGGTGCCGAGTGCTGTTGGGCCAGGCCCAAGACAGGGCACGGGCACACGCGGACTGGGCCACGCCGAATCTCGCTCCGTATCCACCGCGCTCTCCCCTAACGGCACGCGTCGAATGCGGCATCGTGGGAGAGATCGTGGGTGGTTCTTTATTCGGAAGGGCAAAACGCCCGCCCCGTCCCTATTTATAAGCAGAGGAAACAGGGGCAGTTCGTTCCCCCTTGCTGGTTGCTACTACTCCATCTTCACGAACCTCCGCCGCTCCCCCCCTTCTTCTCGAAGCCGAGAGAGCAGCGCTCCGCCCCCCGTTACCACCAGCATCACCAACGCCATCGACCTCCCCCACCACCTCCGCCATGGCTCCGAAAGCCGACAAGGGAAAGGGCGTGAAGTCGGCCGAGGCGCAGCGGCTCGCGGCGCTGCGGAAGGAGCGGGCGATCTTCTGCCCCCAGCTCAGCGCGAAGGAGCTGAGGGAGTACTTCTACCTCTTTTGGCCGACGGAGACGTGTGCGCATCCGCGCACGAGGGTACTCCCGGCCGCTGCTTCGGGACTGGCTCCAAACGGGTACCCATTCTTCGCGTTGTTCTTCTATTGGGGGCTTTGCCCGCCCTTCTCGGAGTTCTTCTGCGATATCATGAACACCTACGGCCTCCGCCTCCTTGATTTCACCCCCAACGCCGTTCTGACCATGGCAGTTTTCGCACATTTGTGCGAAAACTTTGTCGGAGTCCACCCCAATGTTGCCCTTTTCCGCCACTTCTTCATGCCTCGGGTAGAGAGAGGAGAGCCGCTTGCCGGAGGGATCGCCTAGATCTCGAGAGTCGGCAAGAAGGAGGCGTACTTGGAGGGTGAGCTCCGCAGCAAGTGGGAGGAGTGGAGAGCGGAGTGGTGCTGGATCGTCGAGGAGAATCCGCAGCCCTTCACCACCGTGCGCCAAGCTCCAATAGTGCGCGGTAATGACTGGAGCAACGTGGCCCCAGAAGACGAGAGGCTGAAGATTGCCATTACTAGGATCCTTCGCCTCAGGCTTGCCGGGCTCACTGTAGGCGTTGTAGGCGCAGATTTCCTCCGCTGCCGCATCGCCCCCTGCAGGAGAGGGGGAGGCCCGCCTGGGAATTCAAGAACTCGGCGGACATCATGAGGCTGCGGCCGGGCCTCAACTACAACTTCACCGTCTTGGAGCTGGATGCAATGCTCCTGGAGTTGTTCAAACGCGATCCCCAGCACCCATTCACGCTGGCGAGGGGCGTCGTTCCATTGTGCAATAATTCTTCGCTTGACCGGATCCGCGCCATGATGCCGTTGTGCGATTCACACGGAATCGTTCCAACTTGGCAAGAGCCTGCGGATGACGTCGTGCAAGCATTCTTCGACAATTTGGAAGAAGTGCCGGTCCGCGCTGACGAGCAGAAGAGCCTCACCCGTGACACCACCGACGAGGAGCTGCAGTGCATCGCCACTGGGGCGGAAGAGGTTGAGGCCGCAGCTGCCGCGGGCGCGTTCGGGTTCACTATGGAGGAGGCAAAGGCGGCAGAGGCGGCAAACCTCGCCGAGCGCGCGGAGTTCATTGGCGAGGAACAGCCTGCCGGCTCTGAAGCTAAGCCGAGCGAGGCCGGCGAGGAAGAGCCCGAGCCTTCAGAAAGCTTGCCGCAGGCGGAGCCCCCGGCCCCGCCAAGAAGGCGTCTTCGCAGGGCCGCGGATGTAGCGGGGCGGCAGCCGGGTCAATAGCCGCTGAGCCGTGCGACACGCTCTACCGCGGCAAGCAATGTTGTCGCGGGAGCGCCTCACGCAGCAGCGGCAACTGGAGCGGGATCTTCCCGGGCCACCGCCACCGCCCTCGCCAAGCGGGCAAGGGATCCTACTCCTCCGCCTCGCCGCACCGGAGGGGAGCCGGACTTCAATCTTTCCACGCTCAGCTCCGACGAGGAGGAAGAAGAGTAAGTTTCTTTGGTGCTCTTGTAGTTCTTCAATCTTGCTGTTTTTATCTTGTATCTGACTTGCTTCAATCTAAACTCCTTTCTTTTCAGGACGCTGGCCCAGAGAGCGGCGAAGAGGGCCAAGGCCGCGGTGATTGTCATCGAAGACGACCCCACCGTGTCAGCAGGGGGTGGGTCCGAGACCACCTTGACGGACCCGGCAACCACTCCTCAAAGCAGCCCCCAGCGCAGCCCCCAGCGTAAGTTCATAGTTAGCTTTCTGCTGTCAGGCGCGCATGAGTGCTTTTTCCTTTGTTGATATCTTGCTTGTTGATTTGTGTAGGAGCAGAGCAGCCATATCAGGAGCGCCCGGAAGCTGGTCCCGAAGTGCCATCGGCTTCGACTACGCTGCCAAGGGAGGAGTCCCCGGCAAGGGAGCGCTCTCCGGCAAGGGAGAACTCTTCGGCAAGGGGCAGTTCTCCAGCAAGGGACAGCACCGCCGATCCTGCGACGGCCGAGACCGCAACTGTAGATCTTGGCACAGGTAATTCACTTGTCCAAAAACTTCCCCTTGGGTTCTTCTTCTTCTGATTTTCTTCTCTTGGATTTTTGATTGATTTTTCTCCCTTCTTCGTTCTTTAGACTCATCTGCGGCTGAGCCAATGGAGACAGAGGGCGCCGGCGAGGAAGGCGCGCATGTCAGCACTGACGACGCTGCCGCCAACGAAGAAGGGGCCGGTGCTGATGAGACCGCCGGCGAGGAGGCCGCCAAGGCTGCCGCCGCAGAAGCCGGCGAGGGGTCGGGCGATCGCACTGACGACCCTGAGGCCGTAGGAGCGCCAGGCGCTGCGCCGACCGCCGATCCCTCTGCCGCTGCTGCGGAGCCGGGCTCCGAGGAGCCCGGGCCCGGCGCCTACTTGAAGGCCAGCGACGATGTCTTCATCAAGCTACCCTGGGCGTCGAGCTCCAGGGCGCCGGTCGAGGGGGAAACTTTTGATGAGGAGGTGCTCACCTCCGCTGGACTGTCGTTGGTCGACGCGCCCGGCAGCAGCAGTGGCGAGCCTGAGGAGTAGCAGCTGCTGCGGAAGCTGCTGTCACTCTACCGCACACGGCAAGCCAAGCTGGCTTCTCGGGAAGCGCTTGTCGCGAAGGCGGGAGTTGATATGGAGAAGCGCGCGGAGGAGCTCCGGGGCCACAATCAAGAAGCTCTCCGGTCCCTGGCACAGGAGCGGGAGCGGCTCACCGAGGAGCGCATGGCCTTCCTTCTCGAGAAGGCCGAAGCTGAGGAGGAACAAAGGCTGGCCGCCGAGAAGCAGTCCGCGCGGGAAGGCGAATTGGTGCAGCGGAAGGCCAACCTCGACAGCTACGAAGAGGAGCTCGCCGAGCGCAAGCAAGCACTTGGCGGGGCGCTCAAGGAAGCAAAGGACGCTGCCGCAATCGCAGAGGCCGCCAAGAAAGAGCTGGAGGAGAAGGTGGCGCAGCTGGAGGCCAACATCGGGAAGAGCGGCGAGGAGCTTGCCGCGCTCAAGCATGAGCGTGAGAAGGATGCTGCCGCCCACGGTGAGCTGCAAGGTCTTCTCGCTGAGAGGGGCAAGGAGCTCAGCGCCGCCAAGGATTCCAATGCAGACCTGAAGTTGAAGCTGGCCACGCTGACGCAGACGCTGGACAACGCCAAGGAGCGGGAGAAGACCTTGTCGGAGAAGGTCAAGGCTGACAAGGCGCTGCTGGAGAGCATCGCAGTTACCCAGAACTCATTCAGAGATACTGTGGAGCACTGGATCGAGGGTCTGGTGAATATTGCCGCAGTCATTGACGAGGAGCTGGCGCAGCTGGGGATGGAGGACTTTGGGTATCCCTCCGACGAGAATCTCCAACCCAGCGCCAAGCTCAGCCTGTTCTTCAAGGGCGTGGCGACGGCACTCCAGCGGCTCCGGGAGAGGATCCCAAAGCAGCTGGCCGACGAGTCGTGCAGAATCTGCGCCGGGGTTCTCCAGAAGGTGCTGATGAAGGTGGCCTTCCGCAATCTAGGCCTCAGCTTCACCAATGTCCTCAAGTCCTTGCCGCCAGACACTGATCGGGACGCACTCAAGGCCCTTGTCGCACCCATTGTGGACAAGGTGAGCGAGATCAAGAGGGTTGACGGCGATCGTGTAGATTAGGCCGCCCATTTCTTCTTTTCCCTTGTCGCTGCTAATCATGTTATGAAAAACAGTCTGTTAGAGCTGCGACAAGTTATCTTGTAATATAACTTTATTTCTGTTATCAATTTCTATGTTATTTCCTCTACTAGATTCCTTCCTTTGTATGTTTTTACCCTATGCTTCTAGGGAACTTGTCGGCGCAGGCACCCGAGCCGCGAGCGCTGAGTGCGGAACGTCAGCAGCCTGCTGGCGGCGCTGCTTCCGACAAGAAACCTTGTCGCGAATAGATGCAGCACGCTTAAGTTGTTGAGCGGACTCGAAACAAAGTAAGGGCGCAACCAGCCACGAGTTGGTTCCTCCGCGCACAGGTTTCCATACAAAGCAGGGTCGTTCGAGGAAGATAACTCAAAATTTTAAAAATTGATTGCTCAAACTTTGGCAACTTAGCTTTTCTGTCGTTTGCTTCCCGACAAGGCAAAACTTTGCTTGAACGACGCCTGGTCCATACCACAATCTTCTCCTTCCCCCTCGGCAAACTTGTGTGCGAGGGAACCTTCTTTTCCTTTGTTGAGAAAAAAAGATAGAAGAGAAAATAATGATATGGAACCCTTTGGCTCGTTATTGCTTACCGGATGTAGGTGCTGCACAAAGTGTCAGATAACGCATGCAAGAAAGAAACTAATGCATGAAATGGACAAGTTGTGTGGAGCACATAGGGTTCTATTTACGCACGGGATCTGCGCCCGGCTTTGTACAAAGGATTACATGCAACAGCGGCAAGACTTGTACAAAAGGTGGTTGCCGGAACGGGTTCCGGCAACCGCGCCCTACGGGAAAAACTTACGAAGATGTTCTATGTTCCAGGAGTTGCTCACCGGAATGCCATCTTCGGTCTCAAGGCGGACATCGCCGGGCCTTGTGACTCGTTTCACCCGATAAGGGCCTTCCCACTTCGGTGTCAACTTGTTGGAATTCTTGGCGGACTGAACGCGCCAAAGAACAAGGTCGCCTTCCTCGAAGCTTCTGGCCTTAACTTTGCGGCTATGGTAGCGGCGCAAAGCTTGCTAGTATCGAGCAGCTCGTACAGCAGCCTGAAGACGGTCTTCCTCAAGGAGCAGCGCGTCGTCTTGTCGTAGCTGTTCTTGCTCAAGCTCATCATAAGCGAGCACTCGAGGCGATCCGTATACGAGTTCCGTGGGGAGAACTGCCTCTGCTCCATAGACTAGAGCGAAAGGCGTCTGGCCAGTGGCTCGATTTGGCGTTGTTCTGATCGACCAAAGAACCACCGGCAGCTCCTCGATCCAGTTTCTTCCGCACTTGCGCAGCCTGTCGAAAGTTCTGGTCTTGAGCCCGCGCAGCACTTCAGCATTTGCCCTCTCTTCTTGATCGTTGCTTCTCGGATGAGCAACAGAAGCGAAGCAGACCTTGGCGCCAAGGTCTTGGACATACTGCATGAAGGTGCGGCTCGTGAATTGCGTGCCGTTGTCGGTGATGATCCTGTTAGGGATCCCGAAACGGCAAACAATTGACCTGAAGAACTTGATTGCTGACAGTGCTATCACGTTCCTCACTGGCTGCACTTCCGGCCACTTTGTGAACTTGTCGATTGCGACGTACAAGTACTCAAAGCCCCCGACAGCTCGGGGGAAAGGGCCGAGGATATCGAGCCCCCAGACCGAAAATGGCCAGGATAAAGGGATCGTCTGGAGAGCTTGAGCTGGCTGGTGTATCTGTTTGGAGTGGAACTGGCACGCTTCACACTTGGTTACTTGTGCAGTTGCATCCTGGAGGGCTGTCGGCCAAAAGAAACCTTTCCGGAAAGCTTTGCCGGCAAGTGCTCTTGCGCCAATGTGGTGGCCACATATGCCTCCATGTATCTCTACCAACAACTTTTGTCCATCTTCCCGGCAAATACACTTCAATTTCACACCGTTGAGTCTTCTTCTGTACAGTATGCTATCGACAAACTGGTACATACTTGACTGTCGGGCTACTTTTTCCGCTTCTTCTTGCTCCTCGGGAAGTTCTCCTGTCTGAAGGAAATGGACAATCTGATGTGCCCATGTGGAGCTTGTGGCTCGACAACAAAGACTAAAGGCACATCTGCTGCTGCGGGAACATTCGCTTCTACGGCAAGGACTTGCGGCCCTGCCGGAGCTTGATGTTCCCCGGCAAGCTTGCCGGAGCAAAACTTGTCGGGAGCGTTTGCTTTAACGGAACAAACCATAAGGCTTGCCGGAGCAGACTGCCCCTCAGCATCCTTGGTGTTGATTTTGGGGACTTTCTTGGCGGCGGCTTCGGGGAGCTCTGCCGGAAAGTAGTCACCAGAAACCAACTTCCTCTTTTTGCTTTGTCTAGTTGATGGTGTTATGGATGGTTGAGTCAACTTGAGCACAAAGATCCCTGGTTCCACAGGTAACTTTAGTGCGGCGCATTTTGACAGGCCATCAGCAATGTCATTATGAGCTCTTGGGATATGCTCCATCTGTAGGCCGTCAAAGAGCTCTTCTAGCTTCCTCACTTCATCAACATATGCTTCCATCAATGGACTCTGGTAGTTCTTGTTCACTTGGCGGACGACAAGCTGTGAGTCACCCCTGACAATGAGCTTCTTGATCCCAAGGTCTGCTGCGATTCTGAGACCGGCAAGCAATCCTTCATACTCTGCAGTATTGTTGGTTGCTTGCTCCTTGGGAAAGTGCATCTGGACTATGTACTTGAGGTGCTCTCCGGTGGGCGCGACAAGCAGCACGCCCGCACCGGCGCCTTGCAGCGAGAAGGCACCATCAAAGTACATCAGCCACTCTTTGCTTGCCTCTTTGACGGGGATGCTCGTCTCTGGGATTTCTTCATCTGGTGTTGGCGTCCATTCCGCTATGACCTCTGCCAATGCTCTGCTTTGGATAGTTGAAGTGCTCTCAAACTTGAGGCCAAAGCTTGATAGTTCCAGCGCCCACTCGACAATCCTGCCTGTCGCTTCTGGATTTTGCAGTATCCTTTTCAGCGGAAAGCGAGTGACGACTGTGATCTCATGTGCTTGGAAGTAATGGCGCAGCTTTCTCGAGGCTATGAGGAGGCCGAAAAGCAACTTCTGCACACCAAAGTACCTTGATCTAGCCCCCTGTAGAAGGGAACTGACAAAGTAAACTGGACGCTGCACCATTCTCTTCTGCATCTTATCATGCTCCTGCGCAGATCCATCTCTGTCGGGACCAGAGCTTGTCGGCGAAGCCCCCTGCTTGTCGCTAGATGCATCTGCCGTGGTTGCTGGCTCATCATGTGCCTCCCTCTCCGCCACTAACGCAGCACTAACCACTTGATTGGTTGCCGCTATATACAGCAGCAACTTCTCTTGCGGCTTAGGTGCGACAAGTGTTGGAGTGGAGGACAGGTATCTCTTCAAGTCCTGCAGCGCAGCCTCCGCCTCCGGAGTCCATTTTATTGGACCTGCCTTTTTCAAAATTTTGAAAAATGGCAGGGCGCGCTCAGCAAATCTAGAGATAAACCTGCTGAGAGCAGCCACGCAACCGACAAGCCTTTGTACATTCTTGACGCGCTTTGGTGCTTCGATCTGCTCAATGGCCTTGATCTTGTCGGGATTGGCTTCAATTCCCCGCTGAGACACGAAGAACCCGAGAAGCTTGCCGGAAGGGACTCCAAACACGCACTTCTCGGGGTTAAGCTTGAGGTTGATCTTGCGCAGATTTGCAAATGTCTCGTCTAAATCTTGAATCAGGGTCGCCCTGTTCTTGCTCTTGACCACTATGTCATCCATGTAGGCTTCCACATTTCTGTGCATCTGCGGCTCAAAAGCGTAGTGGACTACCCTTGCGAATGTTGAACCAGCATTCTTCAAACCGAAAGGCATTCGCACGAAGCAGTACGTGCCACACGGGGTGATAAATGCGGTTTTCTCTTCATCCTCTTCTGCCATGAAGATCTGATGGTATCCTGAGTATGGATCAAGAAATGAAAGCAAATCACATCCGGCTGTGGAGTCAACAATCTGGTCAATGCGCGGCAAGGGAAATGGGTCTTTGGGGCAAGCTTTATTAACATCAGTGAAGTCAATACAAAGCCTCCATTTCCCATTAGCCTTGCGCACGGCAACAGGATTGGCCAACCACGTGGGATGGAGCACTCCTCTAACAAGGCCTGCTGCTTCCAACTTCTTGATTTCTTCTGCGATGAATTCTTGGCGCTCCACTGCCTGTTTCCTGACTTTCTGCTTGACGGGCCGCGCATGAGGACAGACGACAAGGTGGTGCTCAATTACTTTCCTGGGAACACTGGGGATATCAGACGGTTGCCACGCAAACACGTCGACATTCGCCCGCAGGAAAGCAACGAGTGCGCTTTCCTATTTGGGGTCAAGAGTGGCGCTGATGGTGAAGGTACCACCAGTGCCGTCCTCCTTGACGGACACCTTCTTGGTCTCAGGTGGAGCTGTCATTGCCTTCTTACACTTGCCGGTGGAGCTCGATGGTGCGTCCTCAACGGTAGCGCAGCACTCCGAAGAGGTGCGTTTGCCGGAGTGGGCATCAGAGCTCTTGCCGGACTTGGTTTTCTTCTTCCCCCCGGGAGCTTCAGCGGCAAGTATCTTGTGTTCTGCTGCGGCTGCTGCTTCTCGGTAGATCTTGTCGGCATAGAGCATCCTTCTTGTCGCCAGGGACAGAGATGACACTTATCGGGCCTGGCATTTTCAGTACGTTGTACGCATAGTGAGAGGCTGCCATGAACTTGGCGAGTGCCGGACGGCCAAGGATTCCATTGTAAGGTAATGGAAAGTCAGCAACATCAAACGTGACCCTCTCAGTCCTGAAGTGCAGCTCGCTGCCAAATGTTACCGGCAACGTGATCTTTCCCTTCGGCTTGCTCCTTCCCGGGTTGATTCCTTGAAATGTACCGGTCTCTTCGAGCTCGCTGTCAGGGATCTGGAGTTTCTGGAGCACCGCGGAGGAGATCAGGTTCAAGCCGACCCTGCTGTCAACTAGCATCTTAGTGACCTTGAGGTTGCGGATTGTTGGTGAAACCAACATCGGCAAGCACCCGACCGCAGTTATGCGATCAGGGTGGTCCTCAATGTCAAAGATGATAGGCGTGCTGGACCATTTCAGAGGCTTGCGTGACTCGACGGGCGGTTCTGCTGCATTAACTTCCCACACCCATTTCTTGAGCTGACGGTGCGAGGTATGCAGAGAAGCACCACCATCAACGCACAGGACCTCTGTGGCTTTCTGGAACTCCTGCTCATCAGTCTCCTCATCATCCATGTCTTCATCGTCGTTGTCACCTTCATCCTTGTCGCGGCCACGAGGAGGTCTGTCTCCTTGCCGCTGCTTGGCCTTGCTGCGGCGTCCTCCTCGGCCGGGACGTTTCTTGCCGGATCCCCCAGCACCTTCCTGGGCCTTCTCCTTGTCGCGCCGCTCGTATTCAGCTTTCTGTTGCTCAACAAGCTGCTCGACTTTTTTGCAGCTCTGGAGATCATGGCCCTTGGTGCGGTGGATCTTGCAATACTGCTTGTTGGTGCCGTCCTGCTTGTCGGCGACCACCACCTCCGCAGCAACCTCCTTGCCGGAGTCACCAGCTTTGGCTTTCTTGGCGCCACCACCGTTGCCGGACTGCTCAACAACTAGCACCTCTTTGCCTTTCCTCCTCCTGTTGTTCCGCCGCCGGTTTTTCCTTGCCGGGGCAGCATCTTCACTGTCAGATCCTCCCGCTCCTACATTCTCTCCGGGGAGTCTCCTCCCTTCCTCAGCACGTGCACACTTGTCGGCCAGTGCATATAACTCACTGACATCCCTGATCTTGCACATCGCCATTTCCTCTCGCATCCTTCGGTTTCGCACGTTCTGATGGAACGCGCTGATCACCGCGGCAGGGTGGACGTCTGGGATGTTGTGCTGCACACTGCTGAATCTCTGAATGTACTTGCGCAGGGGCTCTCCTTCCTTCTGGGCGAGCAGATGAAGATCACTCTCCTGGCCATGAGGCCTGTGTCCGCCTGTGAAGGCGCCGACAAACTGATGGCACAGATCAGCCCAAGAGGATATGGAATTGTCCGCCAAGTGCATGAGCCAGGATCTGACGTTGGGCTTGAGCACCAGCGGGAAGTAGTTGGCAAGGATCTTGTCATCCCGTCCCCCAGCAGCCTGCACCGCAATGGTGTAGATGCTGAGGAACTCCGACGGATGCGTCTTGCCATCGTACTTCTCCGGTATGTCTGGCTTGAAGTTCTTCGTGCTGGGCCACTGCACTTGCCGCAGCTCACGAGTGAACGCAGGGCAACCTACCGCGTATGGCAGATCGCCTGGTTCCCTTGGCGCATGCATGTCAATAGAGGGCCCAGCGCGCTTGTCGGATTGACGTCGCGCTTCTCTTCGGCGCTCGATGCGAGTTCGAGCGTCTTCTTGTTGTCGATCATGAAGAACTTGGCGCTGATCGCGACGAGCTCGTGGATCCGACGATGCGGTGGAGTCGCTGTCGAGGTGGATCCGGCGAGTCGGCGATCTTGGCCTTCGGGGTGGTGATTGCATGGTAGTTGCACCTCCACCCGTTTCGTCGCCACCGCTCACGCCCGGCAACCCTGCCGCGGCGGCGACGCGCTCGCCGCCGTGGAGTGTCGCCGTTGGCATAGCCGATGAGACTCTGAATGGTGGCCCTCCATTCATCGATCTTGTCCGACGTCGGAGGGTAATCTAGGAGCAGTTGAGCTCGCGCCAAAGCTTCTGCTGGAGTGGTGGGTGGCAGTGGCGGACGGCGCGAGGAGCGGGACGTGCTCGGACTTCTAACTATGTTAGAAGGAACAGTATCCCGTCCAGGCGACCGTGCCCCGCTCGTGCCAGCACGCTGGTGTGCATGCTGGTCTTGAGCGCCCCTAGATCCACCAGCTTGGTCTTGGCCTATCACGCGTATGGCACTGCGAGTGCCATGACGCTGTTGGTCTTGCGCCTCCTGAGAGTGGCACGGAACATGTACAGTCGCCGAGGTTTGTGCAGCCTTGTCCTTGGACCTGGCAGCATCACAAGCTTCCTCGTCGACGTCCATTCTTCCACCGGCGTCCATTCCACCACCCGTTTGCTCCAACAGTGGCGGAAGTGACGTGGACGGGGCGGCCGCCGCCGAAGTCTTCTTCTTCGGTGGCATGTTGATGAAGGGAATGAAGATCTAGCTCGTGTGAACGCCGGATCAGGTTCACACAATCTCGACGCCCCCTACCTGGCGCGCCAAAGATGTCGGGGGAACTGATCCACAACACCTATGGGGCCGGCGGACCGAGCCCCTTTCGGTTCGGCGGGGGGCGGAGATCACACGAAGAGCAGATCGAGGCGAAGCACACGAGAAGTTTACCCAGCTTCAGAGCTCTCCAGAGAGATAACACTCCTACTGCTGCTTATTTGATTATCTTGTGTTCTTGCTCCACAGAGAGAGCGTAAAGTTTTTCTGGGTTTCGAACCAGTCGAACCTCGCCAACCCCCTCTACGTTGCGCATGGGCCTCCTTTTATACGCTAAAGGGGTCATCGACAGGTGGCAACGCAGAGAAGGGTACAAATGTAAAAAGTGAGGTGGTTGGTACAGTTACTTGTACAGTGCACCCTACCTAACCCTGACGGCAGGGGACAAGGGCATTAAATGCCCGTCTGAGTCACCCAAACAGTGCAGAAAAGGACTGTTAGGGGTGCCACCGTTCGCCACGATGGCGATCTTGTCAGCTTCGCATGCCACTGCGCACCGCTGGCTGCACAGCCTCCCGCCACGCGCGCCTGGAGAGGCCCCCAGGGCGACACATTGGTGGATGCGCTAGAGCATGGGCACAGAGTGGCCGCCTGCCGCGGCAAGCGCCTTGCCGCTGCTATTATCTTGTCGGGTCCGGAAGCTTGTCGCTCACCGGGCCTCGAGGTACCTTGGTTGGTCTTCCCGGCAAGCTCCTCTTGCTGGGGCCTTGTTGCCTTGCCGGAGCGCGTGGCGCGTCACGGCAAGTTCCTTGGAGTGCCTTGGTTGGCCTTCCCGGCAAGCTCCTCTTGCCGGGGGCCTTGTCTCCTGAGCTTAAATACTTTGTTCTTGAATGGCTCCAAGGGAACCACGGAGGATCTTGGCGTTCGCCCGGCAAGCCTTGCCGCGGGGTGCTGCAACTGCCCGTGCACAAGTTCGGGGTACTGGGGTATCCCTATTCTAGTACACCGACACGGTGACCTCTGTCCATCCAGAGGCACCGGACAATCTGCTAGGAGCGCTTCGCAGCGCTTCCATCGATGAAGAGCACCGCACTATTATGAGTGCGGTGGTCCAGAAGGTTCAGTCCGCCAAGAGCGGACTGACTGAAGCCTGTGCCAACCTTCTAACAGGTTTTGAGGCAAGTTTTTGAAATATAGGAAAAATATTACCGCATAGACAGTAGCCCCTGATGCTCTGTTCGGTGTTCAAAAAGAAAAGCCGAACAGAGGATCGAACAATATCGCAGGAGTCTAATATAAGTATGTCTATATGTGTATGCAGGCTTCGCTGTTGGCCTCTGCCGTACTTACTGTGGAGGTCGCCGCACTGAAGGAGGACCTTAAAGGGTCCAAGGACGAGCTCGGCCTTGCCAAGAGGCAGCTCGAGGAGAACAAAGGTAAGTAGTACCTAGTTTATGGATATATATAAAAAGAATGCGATTGCAAAATGACAGGATCGTCGTAAATTTGCAAGGGGCCATGACCGAGGTGGCGACCCTGAAGCAAGCACTATCCAAAGCTGAAAATGAAGCGGCCAAGGAGCGCACCGAGCGGGAAAGGCATGAGGCATGGGTGGGCGAGGTGCATCAAGAGCTCCACGCTCTCGTGACAAAGCACGAGGCGTTGGAGCTTGACTTGAAGACACGAGAGTCCGAGCTTGCTGCGGCCCTCGAGAGCGCAAGGAGTGCCAAGGCCGAAGCCCAAAAAGCCCTCCAGGAGATAGATGCGATGAATAAGATAGCGGCGGGTAAGGCATTCTATATGCAAAGAAAGCATGTGAAAGTGAATTACTTGTTACTTACCCGAATCCGGAGCTCTCCAGGAGCGTTCGCAGATTTGCCCCGCAGCATGTCAGATGCCGCACAGTTTTACCAGGCCGAGGAGGGAAGCTCAACAGAGAAGCTGTTCTGGTCTCAGTATACTGGGACCGAACATCCGATGCCTCTGAGCGACCAGCTGAAGCAACTGGTTGAGCTGCACAAGGCGGCCGAACAGGCCATGAGGTGCTTTATAGTCCGGACGTGGCCTGGCGATGCCCTTCCCAACAGCTACTTCGGCCTGGTGAGGCGGCTTGTGGATGCCTGCCCACAGCTTGAAGTCATCAAGCAGTCCGTCTGCATCGAAGGTGCACGCCGGGCTTTTGCCCGTGTGAAGGTGCAATGGGCCAAGATGGACGCCGTGAAGCTGGTGAAGGAAGGGTCGCTCCAGGGCAAGGAGCATCGCCACCCTGAGATGTACTATGAGGGTGTCCTGAAGGGCGCTCGTCTCATAGCGGATGAGTGTACGAAAGATATAATATTCGAGTACACTCGCTCGTGCAATCCTATATTTATGAAAACTTGTTCATATGCGCTATGCAACGCTTGTTTGAATTTAAAATATTACCTTCTGTTCGGCTGTTTATCAAATCTGAGAGATGGCTAGTCGTCGGCTTCTGCCCCCACGCCATGAGTGCTGGGGTGTTCGGGATAAACCTGAGCACTCTTGTTCCTATTGTTGGGTCCTTCGAGGGAGGTGCTCAGCACAACGAACAAGGCAATCAGACTATAATGCATTATCACTCTCACTTAGCCATAGAATTCTATAATTTTAAATTTCGGCGAAGCCTCTAGTATTCGGAAGGCTGAATTCGGGGCATGATACACGCCTTAAGCCGGACAGGGCCGGCTCCTCGCTCTAAGCGGCATAAATCTTTAGGGACTTGAAGACCTCTCGAACAGCGACCAATCTCTCGCCTTATCATGACAGTCAGTTTTAGCTTTCTCTACTGAGGTGCTTAGCCCAGCAGAACCGGGGCACAATCACAGTAGTTCTCCCAGTGCTACCTTAGCCGATATAGCGGAACGTAAGGTACCAAAACATGGGAGTCGGGAAATCCCAACTATTGACCCAAGACATGATTCGGAGTTGATGCATATAATGCTATAAGTTCGGGGTGCCTCACTGTCGAAAGTGTTCGGACTTCTCATGCCGTATTATGAGGTATGCTTAAGCCCCTAGCGTATTGGCCGTACCAGAGTGTACGGGTGCTACATGTCATGAATGAACATATATATATATATATAAGAAGAATGCAATAATAGTCTTAATCCTATGCATTTTTTATTCAAAAAGGTGCGTTAAAGCAGAATGATACAAGTAGTGCGATAAGCAAAAAGTAGGACTGTTTGACATGTCCCTCCCAAGGGCAAGCTGAGGAATAGTATTAAAACAAATATTTCACTCATTATCGTAATCCACCTGGGAGTTCCGTGGTGTGATGTAGCTTTGTGCCTCCTTGGTTGCTGCATCATGTGTTCGGCAATCACGCTGCCGGACAGGGTTTCTGGAGATTAAAGTCCTGAAAGAGAAAAATAACAAAGCGGGAAGCCCTTAGTGCGGTTTAAGCCGCGACTTGGGGCGTGCCACTGTCGTGCCCCCCTCCTCGCCTGTGTCCATGGTATTTTTAATGCGTAATTATGTACGCGTGGCACAGATTTCGTTGTTTGGCTAGGGCCGGGGTGGGGGCCGCATTGCTATGCGAGCTCGGGACGTGCCAGGCGGTCCGATTGCCGATTACTCCGGGCACGCTTGAAGTTGTCCGGGTCCTTAATCGCCAAACTAGTGGGTTGCCTTAAGAAGCTGCTTTGCGCTTCTACTGCGAGGGCCGCAGTGTGCTCCTCCGTGCGGAAAGAGCGCTCTGTATTTCCATCGACTGTGATGACCCCCCGAGGCCCTGGCATCTTGACCTTGAGATATGCATAATGCGGTACCGCATTGAATCTTGCAAATGCGGTTCGCCTGAGCAGTGCATGGTAGCCACTACGGAACAGGACTATGTCGAAGATTAGCTCTTCACTTCAGAAGTTATCTGGAGATCCGAAGACCACTTCTAGTGTGACTGAGCCTGTGCAATGGGCCTCTACACCTTGTATGACACCTTTAAAGGTCGTTTTTGTGGGTTTGATCCTTGAGGGGTCTATACCCATTTTGCGCACTGTGTCCTGATAAAGTAGGTTCAGGCTGCTGCCGCCGTCCATTAGGACTCAAGTGAGGTGAAATCCGTCAATGATTGGGTCTAGGACCAGTGCGGTGAATCTGCCATGACGGATGCTAGTGGGGTGGTCCCTGCGATCGAAGGTGATCGGACAGGAGGACCATGGGTTGAACTTGGGGGCGACTAGCTCCAACGCATATACGTCCCTGAACGCACGCTTCCGCTCCCTCTTGGGGATGTGGGATGCGTATATCATGTTTACCGTCCGCACTTGTGGGGGGAACCTCTTCTGTCCTCCGGTGTTCGGCTGTCGGGGCTCCTCCTCGTCATCTCTATGTGACCCCTTATCTTTGTTTTTGGCATTTAACTTGCCGGCCTGCTTGAACACCCAACAGTCCCTGTTGGTGTGGTTGGATGGCTTGTCGGGGGTACCATGTATTTGACACGAGCGATCGAGTATACGGTCCAAACTGGACGGGCCCGGAGTGTTTCTTTTGAATGGCTTTTTCCGCTGACCGGGTTTAGAGCCTTTGAATCCGGCATTGACTGCCGTATCCTCGGTATTGTCGCTGTTACTGTGGCGCTTATGATTATTGCGACGTGACCTTCCATTGCCGTCCTTGGTATCCGAAGTACCATGGTTCGTTGATATGTTATTACTGCGAGCCAGCCAGCTGTCTTCTCCCGCGCAAAAGCGGGTCATGAGTATCATGAGGGATGCCATAGATTTCGGCTTTTCCTGACCAAGGTGCCGGGCTAGCCACTCGTCGCGGATGTTGTGCTTGAAAGCTGCTAGGGCCTCTACATCCGGACAGTCGATGATTTGGTTTTTCTTTGTTAGGAATCATGTCCAGAATTGCCTGGCCGATTCCTCTGGCTGCTGAATTATGTGGCTCAAATCATCGGCGTCTGGTGGTCGTACATAAGTGCCCTAAAAGTTGTCGAGGAATGCGGCTTCCAGATCTTCCCAACAGCCAATGGACTCTGCTGGCAAGCTGTTGAGACAATGCCGAGCTGGTCCTTTGAGTTTGAGTGGGAGGTATTTGATGGCGTGTAGGTCATCACCGCGGGCCATGTGAATGTGCAGGAGGAAATCCTCGATCCACACCGCAGGATCTGTTGTGCCGTCGTATGATTCTATATTTACGTGTTTGAAACCCTCTGGGATTTGATGATCCATTACTTCGTCTGTGAAGCATAAGGGGTGTGCGGCGCCTCTGTACTGGGCTATATCATGCCGCAACTCAAATGAGTCTTCTCCGCTGTGTTTGGATCGGCTGGACTTGCTTTTGCTATATCCGGCGTGACGATTATTGTCTCGCATAGTGGCGCGCCCTCTTGATCCATAGATCGATCTTGCATGTTTTGCTTTGTCCTCCAATACGTCCCGCAGGTCTGGCGTATTTCCCCTGCCTTTTTATTTGAATGACGTCAGGGTGCAGGCTGAGCTTTTGGCTGGAATATCTCTCTGTCGCGACCACAAGGTGGCCGATCAGCCGCGTCATACGCCGGGGATGTAGGTTTTGGTGCTTCCTCCTCCAGCCGGGGTAGCAACCTGCACTTTGGGTAACTCTTGGAGGGGCGTTCAAGTTTATACTCGTCGGCCGCCAGGACTTCAGTCCATCTGTCAGCTAGCAGATCTTGATCAGCTTGAAGCTACTGCTGCTTTTTCTTAAGGCTATTTGCCGTGGCTATCAGCCTGCGCTTGAAGCGCTCTTGTTCGACGGGATCCTCTAGCACGGCGAATTCGTCATCGCTGAGGCTTGCCTCGTCTTCGGAGGGGGGCATGTAATTATCATCCTCCGGCTCTCCATCTGCCGCTTTCTCAGGAGAGCTGGCTCCTCCATCCTCCTGCTCTAAATCTTGCTGGAGGGGATTGTTGTTGTCTTCGGCACTGTCCGGAGTGCTATTATCTCCAGTGCCGGTATCACCACTTTTGCCTTGGCGGGACTTAGAGCGGCGCCGCTGACGCCGGCGCTTGGGTTTCTTCTTGGAGGGGTCATCCTCCATTGTCTCGTTGCCATTGCCTTCTTTGGGTGTCTCCACCATGTATATATCATATGACGAGGTGGCTGTCCAGTGCCCTGTGGGCAGTGATTCCTCTTCGACTCCCGTATCGTCGTCCATACCGTCGATGTCTTCGGAGTCGAAGTCGAGCATGTCGGTTAAGTCGTCGACAGTGGCTACTAAGTGGGTGGTGGATGGGCGGCTAATTTCTTCGTCATCCGCATCCCAATCCTGCCGAACATAGTTCGGCCAGGACACTCCTGACAAGGAGAGAGACCTTAATGAGTTCAGCATGTCACCAAAAGGTGAGTGTTGAAAGATACCTACGGAGGTGAACTCCATGATCGGCACCCAGTTGGATTCGACAGGCACAGGCGCAGGCAGTTTGGAGTCTGTGGCCGGAGAAGGATCCGGAAGTTTGCCAGCACGGCTCTTGTGAAGGGTAAGGTCAATATTCGGCTCGATCGCCGTTGAGGGTACGGCCTCCGTGACGGGGTCCATCCACCCATTCGTGGATGGCGCAACTGGCTCCGAATTGAGGCTCGGAGCGGCTGCCGGTGCGATCTCCTGAATATGGTCCGATGATAGAGCTAAATCATACTCATCTTGACCGCGCGGCGCACAAGGCAGGGGCTCGAATCCGTCGAAGATCAAGTCTCCACGGATGTCGGCTGTGTAGTTTAAGCTTCCAAACTTGACCTGGTGTCTAGGGGCGTAACTTTTGATCTTCTCCAGATGGCCAAGCGAGTTGGCCCGCAGTGCGAAGCCGCCGAACACAAAGATCTGTCCGGGGAGAAAAGTCTCACCCTGGACTGCATCGCTATCGATGATCGTAGGAGCCATCAAGCCTAAAGGCGACGACACAGAGGAACTCTCAATGAAAGCACCAATGTTGGTGTCAAAACCGGCGGATCTTGGGTAGGGGGTCCCGAATTGTGTGTCTAAGGCGGATGGTAACAGGAGGCAGGGAACACGATGTTTTACCCAGGTTCGGGCCCTCTTGTTGGAGGTAAAACCCTACGTCCTGCTTGATTTATTCTTGGTGATATGAGTGTTACAAGAGTTGATCTACCACGAGATCGGAAAGGCTAAACCCTAGAAGCTAGCCTATGGTATGATTGTATGTTGTCCTACAGACTAAAACCCTCTGGTTTATATAGACACCGGAAAGGGCTAGGGTTACACAAGGTCGGTTACAAAGGAGGAGATATCCATATCCGTACTGCCTAGCTTGCCTTCCACGCCAAGTAGAGTCCCATCCGTACACGAGACGAAGTCTTCAATCTTGTATCTTCATAGTCTAATAGTCTGGCCAAAGGATATAGTCCGGCTGTCCGGAGACCCCCTAATCCAGGACTCCCTTAGAGACCATCTTCATCCTACGCCTCCTACGGATTGATAAACCTTAGGTCATCCACTTGAGGGAAATTTGCTACTGTCCTACAAACCTCTGCACTTCGAGGCCCAACAACGTCTACAAGAAGAAGGTTGTGTAGTAGACATCAATAGGGTGGTATCCTCATTTGAACGATTCAAGTGGCTTGACTTGGCACATGTTCACACAGGTAGTTGAAACAAAATCAACATAACCTCTACGATATTTATGTTCATGGTGAATTATATCCTACTCATGCTTGCATTTCGTGTTGATTAATTTTAATGCATGTTCATGAATGTTGTCGCTCTGTAGCTGGTCACTTCCTAGTCTTTTTCTAGCCTTCACTTGTACTAAGCGGGAATACTACTTGTACAAAACCCCATATGAGTCCATCATACCTACCTATATACGGTATCTACCTACCGTTCCAAGTAAATTTTTATGTGCCAAACTCTAAACCTTCAAATAAACATTCTGTTTTGTATGCTCGAATAGCTCATGTATCAACTAGGGCTGTCTGTATCCTCCATGCTAGGCGGGTTATTCTCAAGAGGAGTGGACTCCACTCCTCACTCATGAGAAAATGGCTGGTCACTGGGATGCCCAATCCCATGCTTTAACAAAATCAAATCAAAATAATTGCAAACAAAACTCCCCCAGGATTGTTGTTAGTTGGAGGCACCCGTTGTTTCGGGCAAGCCATGGACTGATGCTTGTTGGTGACGGGGGGAGTATAACCTTTACCATTCTGCTTGGGAACTGCCTATAATGTGTGTAGCATGGAAGATATCGATATCTCTCGGTTGTTATGTTGACAATGAAAGTATACCGCTCAAAATATTATTCATATCTATTTCAAAACCGAGCTCTAGAACCTCTACAAATCCCCGCTTCCCTCTGCGAAGGGCCTATCCATTTACTTTTATGCTGAGTCATCATCGTCTTATTAAAAAGCACTAGTTGGAGAGCACCGCTGTCATTTGCATCCATTATTGTTAGTTTACATTGAGTATGACTTGACTGGATCTCTTTTACCATGAATTACAATGTCTAGTCAGTCCTTGATCTTTAAAGGTGCTCTGCATTTATGTTTTGCAGTTTCAGAAAGGGCTAGCGAGATACCATCTTGTTGTATCATATTATGATTGTTTTGAGAAAGTGTTGTCATCCGAGATTTATTATTATTGCTCGCTAGTTAATTATGCCATTGATATGAGTAAACATGAGATCTAAGTGTTATTGTGAATATGGTTAGTTCATAATATTTGCTGAAAACTTGAATGCTGGCTTTACATATTTAAAACAACAAGAGCAAATAGAGTTTGTAAAAGTTTTTCTTTATCACTTTCAGTTTGTCAACTGAATTGCTTGAGGACAAGCAAAGGTTTAAGCTTGGGGGAGTTGATACGTCTCCGTCATATCTACTTTTCCAAACACTTTTGCCCTTGTTTTGGACTCTAACTTGCATGATTTGAATGGAACTAACCCGGACTGATGCTGTTTTCAGCAGAATTGCCATGGTGTTATTTTTGTGCAGAAATAAAAGTTCTCAGAATGACCTGAAAATCAATGGAGATTATTTTTGGAATATATACAAAATACTGGAAGAAGAATCCACGTCAGGGGGCCCACACCCTGTCCACGAGGGTGGGGGCGCGCCTACCCCCTGCCTCATGGGCCCCCTAACGCTCCACCGACCTCAACTCCAACTCCATATATTCGTGTTCGGGGAGAAAAAAATCAGGGAGAAGGATTCATCATGTTTTACGATACGGAGCCGCTGCCAAGCCCGAAACTCTCTCGGGAGGGCTGATCTGGAGTCTGTTCGGGGCTCCGGAGAGGGGAATTCGTCGCCATCGTCATCATCAACCTTCCTCCATCACCAATTCCATGATGCTCACTGGCGTGCGTGAGTAATTCCATCATAGGCTTGCTGGACGGTGATGGGTTGGATGAGATTTATCATGTAATCGAGTTAGTTTTGTTAGGGTTTGATCCCTAGTATCCACTATGTTCTAAGATTGATGTGGCTATGACTTTGCTATGCTTAATGCTTGTCACTAGAGCCCAAGTGCCATGATTTCAGATCTGAACCTATTATGTTTTCATGAATATATGTGAGTTCTTGATCCTATCTTGCAAGTCTATAATCACCTACTATGTGTTATGATCTGGCAACCCCGAAGTGACAATAATTGGGACCACTCCCAGTGATGACCGTAGTTTGAGGAGTTCATGTATTCACTATGTGTTAATGCTTTGGTCCGGTACTCTATTAAAAGGATGCCTTAATATCCCTTAGTTTCCAATAGGACCCCGCTGCCACGGGAGTGTAGGACAAAAGATGTCATGCAAGTTATTTTCCGTAAGCACGTATGACTATATTCGGAATACTTGCCTAGATTACATTGATGAATTGGAGCTAGTTCTATGTCAGCCTATGTTATAACTGTTGCATGAATAATCGCATCCGGCATAATTCTCCATTACCGATCCATTGCCTACGAGCTTTTCATATATTGCCCTTCACTTATTTACTTTTTCGTTTCTACTGTTACAATCACTACAAAACCCAAAAATATTACTTTTGCTACCGTTACCACTACTACCATATTACTTTGCTACTAAATACTTTGCTGCAGGTATTTAGTTTCCAGGTGTGGTTGAATTGACAACTCAACTGCTAATACTAGAGAATATTCTTTGGCTCCCCTTGTGTCGAATCAATAAATTTGGGTTGAATAATCTACCCTCGAAAACTGTTGCGATCCCCTATACTTGTGGGTTATCAGGTACCGGCGAAAGTTGCGCGGTACTAGAGATGCTAGCAATGGTGGATGGGTGAGAGTGCGTATAATCCATGGACTCAACATTAGTCATAAAGAACTCACATACTTATTGCAAAAATCTATTAGTCACCGAAACAAAGTACTACGCGCATGCTCCTAGGGGGATAGATTGGTAGGAAAAGACCATCGCTCGTCCCCGACCTCCACTCATAAGGCAGACAATCAATAAATTAATCATGCTCCGACTTCATCACATAACAGTTCACCATACGTGCATGCTACGGGAATCACAAACTTCAGAACAAGTATTTCTCAAATTCACAACTACTCAACTAGCATGACTCTAATATCACCATCTTCATATCTCAAAACAATCATCAAGTATCAAACTTCTCATAGTATTCAATGCACTTTTTATGATAGTTTTTATTATACCCATCTTGGATGCCTATCATTTTAGGACTAATTTTATAACCAAGGCAAATTACCATGCTTTTCTAAAAGATTCTCAAAATAATATAAGTGAAGCATGAGAGATCAATAATTTCTATAAAACAAAACCACCACCATGCTCTAAAATATATATGTGAAGCACTAGAGAAAAATTATCTAGCTCAAAAGATATAAGTGAAACACATAGAGTATTATAATAAATTCCAATTCATGTGTGTCTCTCCCAAAAGGTGTGTACAACAAGGATGATTGTGGCAAACTAAAAAGAAAAGACTCAAATCATACAAGATGCTCCAAGAAAAACACATATCATGTGGTGAATAAAAATATAGCCTCAAGTAAAGTTACCGATAGAAGAAGACGAAAGAGGGGATGCCTTCCGGAGCATCCCCAAGCTTAGGCTTTTGGTTGTCCTTGAATTTTACCTTGGGGTGCCTTGGGCATCCCCAAGCTTAGGCTCTTGCCACTCCTTATTCCATAATCCATCAAATCTTTACCCAAAACATGAAAACTTCACAACACAAAACTTAAACAGAAAATCTCATGAGCTCCGTTAGTATAAGAAAACAAACCACCTCTTAAGATAATGTAATGAACTCATTCTTTATTTATATTGGTGTTAAACCTACTGTATTCCAACTTCTCTATGGTTCATAACCTCCGATACTAGCCATAGATGCATCAAAATAAGCAAACAACACACAAAAAACAGAATCTGTCAAAAACAGAACTGTTATGACTGGTTTAGCTTAAAACCGGAGGAGGCCCACCGGGCAGTAGTTAGGGGCTTGGCCCACAAGTTATCTTAAGCTATTTGTATTGAGGTTATAAATACTGGATGTAAAACACTTTTGAGATCAAGAAATAAGAATATTATTATCCCTATTGCCCGGCTCCCAGAGGAGCCGGAAACCTAGCCGCCTCCAACCCTAGCCATCGCCGCGATCTCTCTCCAACGCGACGGCGCCCAGCCACCGACGCGCCCGTTCGTCACCCGCCCCGCTCCATCCTTCCCCTACAACCTCCGGAGCAGGTCCAGTAGGATCCCTGGTTCTACCAATTTGGTATCCAGAGACAAGGTTGTGATCATGTCGTCGTCCTCCTCCACGCCATTGCTGCCTGGCGGCACCACCGCCCCGATGACCACCGCTCCGCCGGCCACTGCCCCGATGACCTCCACCAGGGCCCCCATGCTGTCGGATCAGGTCACGACCGAGGGCTCCCCCACGCCGCTAGCCCCAGGCACCTCCGCGCCGCCACCAGCCGCTATCTTCACGCCGGAATAGATGAACCGCACGCTGCAGCATCTCGTGACGGCCGTCCAAGGTCTCCACCTGAACCAGTACCACCTCTACATGGCAGGAGCATACGCCTCCCCGCTGGTTGCACCACTCGCCACCTACGGCCACTGAGCGTCGTGGCCGTTCCCGAGTGCATCCGCAGGCGGCGGCCACCCGCTGTTGCCGTCCCAGGTGGGGAACCCCAGCGGGCCACCACCAGCCGCCGCGGGGCTGTGGCATCTACCGCCACCGCCATCGACGGCGCCCCTCTAGCACCTGCAGCCGCCACCGTCCCCGGCACCCGCCGGCCTTGTCCAGCCCCCGCCGCTGCCGCTGCACCCACCAGCACCAACCCTGCCCAGCTCGGGGGCACCCTCGCCGGCCGACCTCTGTATACACCAAGTCCAGTTCCTGTCGTCCCCGTCGCCAATACCAGCTTGGGCGGCTGGGTCTTCACCTTCGCCGGTCTACACCACGGCCCCGGAGCAGCCGATCCAGTTCGGCAGGCCATCCGGCTCCGCGAGGCCCTACCCGGAGTACTCCGACCAAGCGCCACCTGCCTCGCTACTCCGCACCTCCGAGCCATCTCGACACGGTGCTCCGACTCAGACACCACCACAGTTTGCCAAGATCGACTTCGCCACCTATGACGGCACGAGGACCCCCTCAACTGGCTCAACTAGTGCGACTAGTTCTTTCGCGGGCAGCGCACCCTCGCCTCGGAGCGAACATCGCTCGCCTCGTACCATCTCCGCAGCATGGCACAGACCTGGTATTACGCCCTCGAGCAGGACGAGGGTGCCATGCCCCCTTGGGAGCACTTCCGCGAGCTTTGCCTCCTTCGCTTTGGGCCTCCGGTGCGCGGGAGCCGACTGGCGGAGCTCGGCGCCTTCCCTTCACCTCCACGGTGCAGGACTTCGCTAACCGTTTCCAGGCCCTGGCATGCCATGCGTCAGGTGTTACGGCGCATCAGCAAGCCAGCCTCTTTCTCGGTGGCCTTCCAGATCACATTCGCGTGGACGTGGAGCTTCGCGGCCCTCAGGATCTCCAGACGGCCATGGATTACACCCGCACCATTGAGGCTCGTGCCCAGGCCATGCTACCGGCTGCCTCGGCTTGAGGACGCCGTTAGGGCACCCGCCCATCCCCGACGCCAGGCCGGCCACCTCCGGCTGCTTCCACGACTACTACACCAGCCATGATGTGACCCTTCCATCATCTCTCTCTGGCGGAGCAGATGGAGCGGCAGCGCCATGACCTCTGCTTTAACTGCGATGAGCCCTATGCGCCGAGCCATGTCTGACCGTGCCTCTTCTACTTGGAGACGGTCGACTACATTGAGGAGGACGCCTCGCCCGACGGGGCCGACGCACTGCCGCCCCCAGCAGCTGTTGAGACCGTACCCCTGCCCCCCGGTGACGGCCCTCGTGGTCTCTCTCCACGTCCTCGCGGGCATCCACGATGAGCGTACCATGCTGTTGCCGGTGATGATCCACGGCAAGTGGTTGGTGGCCTTGGTGGACACAGGCTCCACCCATAACTTCCTGCCCGAGGTTACCATGCGACGCTTAGCACTTCAGCCGACTGGCGGGGAGCAACTTCGGGTCACAGTGGCCAACGGCGATCGTCTCCGTTGTCATGGACTCGCCTGGGAGGTCCCCATCACCATCGGTGATGAACACTTCTCTATCACATGTGCGGGCATCGACTTGGGCTGCTTTGACTTCATCCTTGGCATCGACTTCCTTCGGACCCTCGGTCCCATCCTTCGGGACTTCGGCGCTCTGATGATGACCTTCTGGCGACTGGGCCGCCGCATTCGGTGGGACGACATTGGGGGCGCCGCTCCGGTGACACTGCAGCTCCAGCTGGCTGCGCCCACCTCTGAGGCCGAGCATCCCCTACTGGATCACCTCCTGCAGCCACACAGCAACCTCTTCGATGGGCCACAGGGCCTTCCATCGGCCCGGGTGTACGATCACCGTATTCATCTCCTGCCGGGCTCTGCACCGGTGGCGGTTCGTCCTTACCGCTATCCGCAGCTGCAGAAGGACGAGTTGGAGAGGCAGTGTGCACCAATGCTCGCCACGGCCATCATTCGGATCTCCACGTTACCCTTCACCGCGTTGGTCCTCTTCGTCCGCAAGTCGAACGACGTGGCCTGGCCTTATAAAGGGGCCGGGGTGGCTCCTGGCTTGGGGAAGGGGCGACCGAGGCCATGGCGGCGCCGGACTCCGGGAGGAGTCCCGGTCGAGCATGTCGGGAGGAAGACAGTGGCCTGCTGGGCTACGGCCCAGTTCGGTGGCCCGGAAGTTTTTTTAAAAAAATATTTTTCTGAAAATACAAAAAATAAAAACACTATAAATACATTTTTAAAGTCACAGAAAAATTCACACATACTTAGGGCCTTATTATTGACCTGGTGAACATTTTTCTAGGCCTAAATGCCTAAAATAAAAATAAACTTTTTAGTACTAAAAAAATAATTAAAAACACAAATAAAATCAAATAATATATTTTTTATTCAAAATTAAATTTCCAACATTTCTTTGCTGTTTTTGAAGAAGTCATATTATCTTCTCTCATTATTTTATTTATTTGAATTTGTTGTAAAATAATATTTTGAATAAACCACTTTGATCCAATTTGCCAATTTTGAAAATTCAAAAATGGATTTTTGAGAAAACCTCAAACTCTCTCAATTGGTCTTTGAGTTGCTTAAGGTTTCTAGGATCAAAATTCAAGTAAACAAATTTCAAAAATGCACAAATGATGAATGCATATGAATGATCTAACTAACATTCAAATTGAAAATTGGGATGTTACAAACGTACCCCCTTAAGATGAATCTCGCCCTCGAGATTCGGGTTGGCTAGCAAAAAGTTGTGGGTGGTCCTTTCGGAGGTCTTCTTCTCGTTCCCAGGTGGCTTCCTCCTCGGTATGGTGACTCCACTGAACTTTGCAAAACTTGATGACCTTGCTGCGAGTAACATGGTTGGCGAACTCGAGAATCTTGACAGGTTTCAACTCATAGGTCTAGTCACTCTCCAACTGAATTGCTTCCAGGGGCACTGTATCTCTCAGAGGAATATTGGCCATCCCTGCATGGCACTTCTTCAACTGGGAAACGTGAAACATATCATGAACTCCTGACAAACCTTCGGGTAATTCCAACTTGTAGGCAACTTCACCCATACGTTCCAAGACTCTATATGGTCCAACAAATCGTGGTGCTAACTTTCCTTTGACTCCAAACCGTTTAACTCCTCAAAGTGGTGACACACGAAGATATGCTCTGTCTCCGACTTCATAGATTACCTCCTTGCGTTTAGTATTTGCATAACTCTTCTGCCTGGAATGGGCTATCTTGAGTCTATCACGGATCAACTTGACCTTCTCCTCAGACTCTCTGATTAAATCTAGTCCAAACAATTGTCAGTCACCATCTTCATCCCAGATCAATGGTGTCCTGCACCTCCTTCCATACAAAGCTTCGAAAGGGGCCATCTTCAAACTAGCTTGGTAGCTGTTGTTATATGAGAACTCTGTATAAGGCAAATTATCATCCCAACTAGATCCATAATCTAGCACACAAGCTCTCAACATGTCCTCCAAAATCTGACTGACTCTCTCGGTCTACCCATCTGTCTGCGGATGAAAGGTTGTATTGAACTCTAGCCTGGTACCCAAAGTTTGGTGTAACTGATTCCAAAACTTCAAAGTAAACTGTGTTCCTCTATCTGATACGATGGTCCTCGGAACTCCATGCAGACATACGATCCTTGTCATGTATATCTTGGAGAACTTAGCGCTCGTATAAGTGGTTTTCACGGGGATAAAGTGTGCCACCTTGGTTAAGCGATCAACTACAACTCAGATGGATTCATATCCTGAACGAGTCCTAGGTAATCTGGTGATGAAATCCGTGCCAATCTTATCCCACTTCCATTCGCGTATCGACAAAGGCTGAAGTAATCCTGCTGGTTTCTGGTGCTCTGCCTTAACTCTCTGACATACGTCACATACTGCTACATACTCAGCGATATCCTTCTTTATACCTGTCCACCAAAAACATTCCTTCAAATCCAAATACATCTTAGTGTTGCCTGGGTGAATCGAGTAAGGCGAATCATGAGCCTCCTGAAGTATTAACTTCCTGATCTCTGGGTCATTGGGCACATAGATGCGATCCTCAAACCATAAAGTTTCATGTTCATCCACACGAAAACCTTTGGCCTTTCCTTTACTCATCTTTTCTTTTATCTCTGCAATTTCCTTGTCAATATTCTGGGCTTCACTGATCTTTCCCAACAAAGTGGACTGAATTTCCAACGCTGCAACAAAACCTCTCGGAACTATCTCCAAGCGTAGTTCTCTGAGATCGTCGACTAACTCCTGAGGTAACCCTCCAGTTATGAGAGTATTGACATAACTCTTGCGGCTCAAAGCATCTGCCACAACATTGGCCTTTCCTGGGTGATAATGCAGTTTCATGTCATAATCCTTTATGAGCTCCAACCATCTCCTTTGCCTAAGGGTCAACTCCTTCTGCGTGAAAATGTACTTCAAACTCTTATGATCCGTGTAAACATCACAACGATTTCTGATAAGAAAATGTCTCCAGGTCTTCAGCGCATGCACTACGGCTGCTAACTCCAAATCATGCATGGCATAATTCAACTCATGAGGTTGAAGCTGTCGTGAGGCATATGAAACAACTCTTCCTTCGTGCATAAGAATGCCTCCAAGTCCCTATCAAGAAGCGTCGCAATATACTTGGAAATCCTTGCATACATTCAGAAGAATTGGCACTGGAGTTGTAACCAAACGTTTCTTCAACTCCTGAAAACTGTCCTCACAATCCTCGGTCCATTTAAACTTGGTGTCCTTCTTCAATAAATCCTTCATGGGCTTCACAATCTTGGTAAAAATTCTCAATAAATCTCCGGTAATATCCTGCGAGTCCAAGGAAACTGTGTATCTCTCCCGCTGAGGTGGGTGCCATCCATTCGGTGATAGATTGAACCTTGGAGGGGTCTACTGCTATACCTTCTCCTGATATAACATGTCCGAGGAATCTGACTTCCTTCAACCAAAACTCATAGCGCAAATGTTCCTTGCGTTCTTCTTCATTCTTCGAGTACACCAATATGTCATCAATGAACACCACAACAAACTTATACAAGAACTCCATGAACACCTTATTCATCATACTCATAAAGTAGGCTGGGGTGTTAGTTAAACCAAAAGACATAATTGTGTACTCATATAGCCCATACCTTGTGCTAAACGCTGTATTAGGTGTATCCTATTCCGGGATCTTCAGCTGGTAATATCCTGATCGAAGATCGATCTTGGAGAAAACTTTAGCTCCCTGCAGCTGGTCAAACAAATCATTGATCATCGGTAGAGGATATTTGTTCTTGATCGTCACCTCATTCAATGCATGATAATCAACAACCATTCTCAAGGATCCATCCTTCTTATCAACTAGAAGCACCGGGGCTCCCCATGGTGATGAACTTGATAGAATATAACCTTTCTCCAATAACTCCTTAATCCGCTTCTTAATTTCCTCCAGATCATTTGTGGGCATCCGATACAGTCTCTTGGATATTGGTTCGATGCCTGGCAACAGCTCAATAAAAAACTCTATCTCTGAGTCTGGTGGCATGCCTGGTAATTCCTCCGGGAATACATCGGGATAATCTATCAAAACTAGCACTTCCTCCTGAACAACTCCCGAGAGTGAATTTACTTGAGTCCTCCTTAGCGCATGCCTAGACACATACTTGATCCGTTTTCCCTCTGGGGTGGTGAGAAGAATTGACTTACTAGCACAATCGATGTTTCCCCATACTTGGATAGCCAATCCATGCCTAGTATTACATCCAATCCTTGTGATTCCAGAGTAATGAGATCCATGAGAAAAACATGCCTACCTATGGTCAATGGTAATTGAAAACACCATCGGCTAGCCAAATACTCTGCTCCTGGCGAGCTTACTAACATAGGTGTCTTAAGGGCTATGGTTGGCAAATTAAACTTGTCCACAAATCCCCTTGATATGTATGAATGCGATGCACCAGTGTTGAAAAGAACAAGGGCTGTAAATGACTTAATAAAAAACTTACCAATAACCGCGTCAGGCTGCTCGTCAACTTCCTCCATGTTGACATGATTCACCTGCCCCCTGGTGAAAGGGTTAGGCTTCTTTCCAGAACTTCCATTTCCATTACCATTCTTTGCCTCAGGACAGTCATTAGCATAGTGTCCGGTGTTCCCGCACTTGTAACAAGTAATGTGACTTAGATCCTTCTTGGCGGGGGTTGCTGGGTTGGAATGACTCTGACTGTTGTTTCCTCCACTGCCATTACCATTCTTAGGGCCATTGTGGTTGTGTGAATTTCCTCCATTATGAGAATGGCCTCCATGGTTATGTCCTCCATGGGTATGAGTGTGTCCTCCCGAGTATAGGGAATAGTGGGGCTTCTGTTGAGCTCCAGAGTTGTACTTCCCCTGTCCATATTTCTGCTTGCGGTTCTCTATCTGCTGCTACTGGCCTTCAATCATGAGGGCCCTATCTACCAGCTCCTGGTAGTTGGTGAATGTTGCCACCATCAACTGCATACTTAGCTCATCATTCAGTCCTTCAAGAAACTTCTCCTGCTTCACGACATCTGTGGCCACATCATCAGTGTGCTAACTTGCTGAACACATCCACGTACTGTGCCACAGTACGACTCCCCTGGTGTAAGTTGCAGAACTCACCCTTCTTCAAACTCATGGCTCCAGCTGAGACATGTGTGGTGTGAAAGGCCTGCTGAAACTGATCCCATGTAACATTGGCCACAGGGAAGGTGGCGGTGTAGTTCTCCCACCATGAGGCTGCGGGTCCATCAAGCTGATGTGTGGCAAAGCGCACCTTCTCCGCATTCGTGCATCTAGCAGTTGTTAGCTCTCTTCCGATCATGCGGAGCCAATCATCAGTAATAATCGGTTCGGTGCTACTAGAGAACACCGACAAATTCAACCTTAGGAAACGGGCTAGGTTGTCAACTGGGGGTGGTGGCGGTGGGTTGTTGTTTGTTGTTGTTGTTGCCTTGGTTCTGGATGAGAAACTACATCAAGGAATTCTGTTGTTGGATCAACTGGGTGAGCTCTAGCGGCAAAGTGAATCCGGGGTCACATCTCGGAGGCATATGATAGGTTAGAGGGGTGATAACAGAATAGAATGGGGGTCTAATGAGAGATTTCACTACCCACATGCACATGAGACAAACATATTCAATCCACACCACTCAACTCAAACAAGATTCATACAATCGATCTAAGCTACTATTACAAGATCTCGCAAACGATTTCTAAATACTTGGAAGAATTCTAATAGTAATATGGTGGTCGACTAGAATTTTTGATCGGTGGAAGACTCCATAATATCAGCTCCAGCTTCGTCTTCAAAATCATCACTGTCCTCATCATTACTATCTTCTTCATCATCACCGTCAGTGTCTGTGTCATCTAGTATGATGTAGTCTTCAGAACGAATGTCCACTTCAGGTTCTGGTTTCACCATAGATATTCCTATCTTCTTCCTCAGGTCTTCATTCTGCTCCAGTACGATAGCAATTTCCTCTTCATATCCATCGCAAGTTACCTTGAGTTCCTCTTCTAGCTCCATATTCTTGGTCATTACCTTCTTGGTATCTATCATGTTAGCGCACATCTGATTCTCATATCGACGAATGTGCTAGTTCATCTCCTGTATGTAGGTTGCAATAGATCCATCCTTCCTAGTGTGAATCATCTCCCATTGCTCATCCCGACGTCCACATATCTGATAGACGGTGTCTTTAAGATCCTGGTTGTACACCTCACCTATGCGTCCAATGGTGATGTGGGCGGCCATGCTCTTTCCTAAGCTCCAAGTTGGTGCATCAAAAGAAAACTCAATGGGCTCGGTGATTGGTGCAAAAGTCCTTCTAGGAACACGAACTTGAATCGTCCAACGCTCCTCTTCTGGTAAAGTTACTGTGAAGGTTCCTGTGAAGCATGGTATGCCAATGTTCAGGTACTTAGTGACTTCCTTCAAGTGTCGTCCGAAAGAGGTGTCGTCATCCGGCTGAGTGAACTTGTTCCTGGGGTCTGACATCTATAGAGTAGAAATAGAGAAGAATTAGAAATGAGTAGAGAAGAGTATCCTATGGCTTTTCCAAGTGGTCGCGTCCTATAGTCAGCGTGTGCTCTGATACCATCTTGTAGCGACCCGATCCCAATGGATCGAAGTCTTTGTGCTTAAGTGTCATCCCTAGATCGGTATGCTGACACACACAATACTCGAAGAATTATAATAGAGTTCAATCACACACTTATTACATCAAGGTCCTCATAAAGAGTATTTATTACAATAATATGGCTGAAGGCCAACTAAACAAAATAATAGCGGAAGCTTCAAAGATAAATGAGTCCATCCAACGCCACGGCAAAACTGAGTGCAAGACAACGACCTATCGCACCTTAATCCTCATCGGAAAATTCTGCAACATGAGACGTTGCAGCCATGTAGGTCAGCACATGGAATATGCTGGCAGGATCACACTATAGAGCAATGATGAAAAATAGCTATCACTACATGCATATTTGGCTGGCGGAGGCTCTAAGTTTAACATTTGCATAAAGCTAATTTTTCCCTACAACAAAGAAATAAATTTTATTTTACTAACAGGTTTATGCCATTATTGAGAAGGTTCCCCAACTCAATCCCAAAATTACCAAGTAATAATAATAATAACACAAAAAATTCATTAAGTAAAGTGGTGAGATCAACCAATAATTCAAATACTAGGTACTCAAAATGTCCATAACTGGGGACACTACAAATCATGATTTGTTTGTACACTCTGAAAGGTTTGCGCACTTTTCCCCACAAGACTCGACCGCATTCATGATCGGAAGATCGAGACATAGCCTTTCTGAAGAGGTCCCCTTAACCGATAGATAGCCCACTACACCTACAATTCCCCTACATTTTCTATCCCATCATGGAAAGGTTTTCCACAACTTACTTAACTATGCCAGAGCCCATAATGGCTTGTGGCTACACACAGAAGTTTCTAAGCATGAATAATCTTATGATCCCTTTGAGCATGGGTAGCATTCCATAGGATGATCACACGGGTACCCCGGGATCTCCTAGGACAACACTGGATTTCCCAGGTGCCCACAACCAATCCACCCAAATGTGTATTAAAGTAGCCACCTTAAGTTTCTCTTAGTTATTATCTCTCACAACTTGCATGATTCTCACATACCAATCCCCTGCCTACGAGCATGGCTAAGCAATATGAGCATAATGTATATTCCCAGGGTGATCAAAGGTATTAGGTTCCTACCTCATCAACTACATAGCAATAACCACATGTTCCCAAACCTACTCATGCAATATTTGAGAGTGTAACTAATGCATAAAAACTGGGTAATAAAGGGTATGATCAAATTGTAACTTGCCTTGCTGACGATCGGTAAGCCCTAGAGATTCGTACTAACAAGCTTCGCACTCCGGAAAATCTATGGTAGACAAACAATAGCATACATAAGCACTCAAGCATCAAAATCGAAGAAAAGTTCTCGGAAAACTTTGAAAACAGGCAAATAACTCTTGCGAACAGAAACTTTAGATCAAGAGCTTATATTTGCAAAAAAGAATCAACTAAATCGGAGTTGCGAATATCAAGTTATGAACAAAAGAAGTTCAAATCCAAATCTGTTTGAAATCAAATTATAAACTTTCAAAAATATGTTTAAGTTGGTTATCTGGATAGAGGTAATGAAAACGAAGAATTTGGCGTTGGTTTCATTGGATTTGGCTAAGCGAGCAAAATGTTATGAGGGTTTAAAGATCAGGGGCTAATCTGCGAAGAAAATATTTACGGATGGGTCCCTAGCTGAAAATAAAACAGAAAAAGAAAAATCTACCAGACAAACGTCCGCTACGAAAACCTAACGAACAAAAACGTTCGCTAAAACTACCTAAATAGAAAATGTTTGTTAAATAACTAAACTAAATAAAAAACCGGATTTTAAAGAAAAACCAAAAACTAAAATAACCGGATCGGACCGGGTGGCGGTTTATTAATGGTCCATGACGGTTCGACGTTGTCGGCGAACTCCAGTCGTGAGGCAGACGACGGCGAGGCGGCGGCGACGACGACGACGCTGGCGGCAGGGCTGCAGGCTCGGGCGGCGGCGGCGGCTTCGAGAGGCAGCGGGGCAGCTTCGAGGGGAGGAGGGGGCAGGGCCTCGCCTTATAAAGGGGCCATGGCGGCTCCTGGCTTGGGGAAGGGGCGGCCTAGGCCGTGGCGGCGCCGGACTCCGGGTGGAGTCCCAGTCGGGCACGTCGGGTGGAAGACGGTGGCGGGCTGGGCTTCGGCCCAGTTCGGCGGCCCGATTTTTTAAAATATTTTTCCAAAAATATAGAAAAAGGAAAAACACTTTAAATACATTTTTAAAAATCATAGAAAAATCCACATGTACTTAGGGCCTTATTATTGACTCGGTGAACATTTTTCTCGGCCTAAATGCCTAAAATCTATACCTATACTAATCCTAGACTCCCTAGAAATTACCACGTTAATTAGAAATTACCAGCCGTTTATCCAGTGGGACCGAATTATTACGGTCCAGATTAAATCTGATCACAGTTGTAGGAGTATCATATGGGCCTTCGTTTTTAGCCTAGGGAAATTCCCAATCTCACGTGTGTCCTACATGGGGTTAGCCATTCTATGGCCCAACAAGCCATCCAACCTTCTCCATCTCCGCCTCCTCCCCGGAGCGCAGCCACGCCCTCGCTCCTCCTCCATCTCCGCCTCCTCCCCGAAGCGCAGCCACGCCCTCACTCCTCCTGAAGCGCCGCCAGCCCACCTCGATCTCCGCCGCCACCTCCCACCCCTACCTCCACGGTGGTCCTGCGCCCCCTCTACCCCGACCTCCAGCGACACTCCTCCCATCCCGATCTCCACCAATGGTCCTGCGTCCTCACCACCCAACCTCCGGAGAAGCTCCGCTGACCCACCTCCCTCCCCGACCTCCGCTGCGCTCCCACGCTCTTCACCATGGTCACGCCCCCATCCATGCCGGTAGTTCATGCTGGATTAGGAGGTTGTACACGTACGTCTATATTTATGTTCAAGTCGGGCTTCGTGGATCTGAAGGCATGTATGATCAAGAACCTATTAATTGCATTCAATTCAATCTCACATGTGTGTGCTAGATGCTAGAAGAAATACTTCTCTTTTAATTTGTATATATGGTTGTGCGCACGTATATGTACTGGCACGTCTTGCCGGAACCTGATTGGGAAGTCAGATTCGCTAAATCTATGCGCCCGTGTCTTCGTGCCATGTGACTCGCAACTCATGGCCTGTATCAACAACACCAATTATATTTCTTCTCTCTTTATTATAACTAATGTCATCAAATCTGATAGTCGTCTACAGATGTTTTCCCTGTGGATACTAAGATGCATGGCACCATTTTGCAGATACTTGGAGTATATATCTAGCATATCAAGCTACCGGAGAGGAGCAGTACTTCATTGAAACAATAACAACAATATCATCGTTTTGTCCAAATGACATCGTCCATGTATACTGATGTGGTTGGCACTCACCACAGGTAGTCGCTCCCCCCATAGATGAACTATTTTATCTCTGTAGCTATTTTTGAATAAAACTGGTCATGTATAGCATGCATACCTTCTAGCTATATAGAAGTCGAGGTGCCTATGTGGGCTGCAAAAATAGAGGGTGTCCCCGACTTGGATTTTGTGTCCTACTCGTGCACGTCAGTAATTAATGGGCGTTGGACATGGACTCCACATGGAACGCTCTCTTTGACACATAAACGATGGCCTCAAGCCCCTATGTGGAAGTATTCATCCTTGCCGTTCTACCATTTTCTCTATAACAACGATGTACAATTTTGACGGAACACTAACCGCCAGTGCTACACCCGAGGTACACCATTGTATAATCCACATGCCAAACCATGAGTAAACTAGCAAGCTATTATGTTTCAAAATTTATTTGAAGAGCATGTGTTTTGGGTTTTATACTTCACCATGATCTTTTACTGTGTGCCTGCAACCATAGCTTCTATCGTCATTAACTTGCCATATACGGATAGTCTGCAGAATTTACAAACAAGAGTGAAACCAATAATGATGGTTGATGATTATGGTATGATTGCTGGATTAATAATTCAGAGCAAGAAAGCTATTTTACTGGAAAAGCTGCTCCCGCGCTCTTCACCGGGGTCACACCCCCATCCATGCCGCTCTACTCCCTGAACACCCATGAGAGCGCGGCCATCCTGCGAGGGGAGCAAGTCGAGGTGCCTATGCGGGCTGCAAAAATGGAGGGCGTCACCAACTCGGATGTTTTGTCCTGCTCAAGCACATCATTAATGTGTGTTGGAGATGGACTCGACATGGAACACTCTCTTTGCCACATCAAAGATGGCCTCACGCCCCTATACAGAAGTATCCAATCTTGATGTTCTACAATTTTCTTTAGAACAATGATGTACAACTTCGACGGAACAGGACCGCCAGTGCTCCACCTGAGGTACGCCACTGTATAATCTAGATGCCAAACCATAACTTTTTAGTACTAATAAAAATAATTAAACACGCATATAAAATCAAACAAAATATATTTTTATTCAAATTAAATTTCCAACATTTCTTTGCTGTTTTTTAAGAAGTCATATTATCTTCTCTCATTATTTTATTTATTTGAATTTTTTGTAAAAAATATTTTTAATATACCACTTTGATCCAATTTGCCAATTTTGAAAATTCAAAAATGGATTTTTGAGAAAACCTCCAACTCTCTCAATTGGTCCGTGAGTTGCTTAAGGTTTCTAGGATCAAAATTCAAATAAAACAAATTTCAAAAATGCACAAATGATGAATGCATATATGAATGATCTAAATAACATCCAAATTGAAAATTGGGATGTTACATATCTAAAGAGAAAGGCATAACTCTAACACCACCTCCTAAATCACACAAAGCAGTTTTCACATAACTCTTTTTAATAGAGCAAGGTATAGTTGGTATTCCCAGATCTCCAAGTTTTTTAGGTACTCCATCTTCAGAAGTATAATTAGCAAGCATAGTGGAGATTTCATCTTCCTGTATTTTTCTTTTATTAGTGATGATGACTTTCATATACTTTGCATAAGGAGGCATTTTCAAGATGTCAGTCAAGCGAGTATGCAAAAAGACTGGCCTCAGCATTTCAGCAAAGCGTTCAAATTCTACTTCATCATTCTTTTTAGTTGACTTAGGTGGAAAATGCATAGGTTTTTGAACCCACGGTTCTCTTTCTTTACCGTGTTTTCTAGCAACAAAGTCTCTTTTATCATACCTTTTATTCTTAGGTTGTGGGTTATCAAGATCAACAGGTGCTTCTATCTCAACATCATTGTCTGGTTCTTTATTATTTGGTTGATTATTTTCAAAATTGGCAAATTGGATCAAACTGGTTTATTCAAAATATTTTTTCCAACAAATTCAAATAAATAAAATAATGAGAGAAGATAATATGACTTCTTCAAAAACAACAACTCTCTTTGAGATTTAGCAACTTGTTCTAACTGGGTTTGTACCATAGAAGCAAGATGCCAACACCTCTAACATCATTTGAGATTCTAAATAACAAGTCACTCAAGCGAGCAATCATATCAGAATTGTATTTCAACTGTTTCATAATATTTGCATTGAAGTGATCTTGTTTTCTAATATAGTTTTCAAACTCATAAAGGCATTGGCTAGGATGCATATTGTGAGGATTGTCATTATCATTGAACTTCATAAGAGAATTTATCTCTACCACCTTAGGCAGTGGTGGTGTATTAAGCCCATGTATTTCTTCAATAGGAGGTAAATTTTTAGCATCCTCAGCTTTAATACCTTTTTTCCTTCATAGATTTCTTTGCCTCTTGCATATCTTCAGGACTGAGATATAATATACCCCTTCTTCTTCGGAGTGGGTTTAGGCGGTGGTTCAGGAAGAGTCCAATCATCACAATTTTCCAATATGTTATTCAATAATTCTTCAGCTTGCAACAGTTCGTTCCTTGAAAACACAACCAACACAACTATCTAGGAAGTCCCTAGAGGCATCGGTTAGTCCATTATAGAAGATATCAAGTATTTCATTTTTCTTAAGAGGATGATCAGGCAAAGCATTAAGTAATTGGCAAAGCCTCCGCAAGCTTGTGGGAGACTCTCTTCTTTAATTTGAACAAAGTTAAATATTTCCTATAAGGCAGCTTGTTTCTTATGAGCAGGGAAATATTTTCCAGAGAAGTAATAAATCATATCCTGGGGATTACGCACACAACCAGGAGCAAGCATATTGTACCAAGCTTTAGCATCACCCTTGAACGAGAAAGGAAATAATTTGAGAATAAAGCAATAGCGAGTTCCATGAGTAAAAAGGGTGGCTATGTCATTCAACTTAGTAAGATGTGTCACACCAGTTTCAGTTTCATAACCATGGAAAGGATCAGATTCAACCAAAGTAATTAACTTTGGGTCGACAGAGAATTCATAATCCTTATCATCAATAAATATAGGTGAAGTAGCAAACTTAGGATCATATTTCATTCTAGCATTCAAAGATTTTTCTTTGTGCTTGCATAATAATTTCTCTAGATCATCTCTATCCCTACAAGCAAGAATATCTCTACTTGTCTCATCATTCATAACATAACCTTCCGGTACCTTAGGCAATTCATATCCAGGAAGGCTAGTTCTAGAAGGTCTTTCAGGAGATTCAGTTTCAATCTCATCATCAGATTCAACAACATCATGATGTATTACTCTAGCAATTTGTTTATCAAGAAATTCACCAAGTGGCACATCATCATTATCAAGCAAGGCACTAGCATCATCATAAGCATTATCCATAGCAGAAGTAGCATCATCAATAACTTGTGACATATCAGAATTGGTAGCATGTGGTGGTGTTGCAAGTTTCCTTATAATAGAAGGTGAATCTAAAGCAGAACTGGATGGCAGTTCCTTACCTCCCCTCGTCTTTGAGGGAAATATCTTAGTCTTAGCATCCTTCAGATTCTTCACAGTGATAAAGTGATAATAATCCCAAGTGACTCAAAAAATATAGCTATGCTCCCCGCCAACGGCGCCAGAAAAAGGTCTTGATAACCCACAAGTATAGGGGATCGCAATAGTTTTTGAGGGTAGAGTATTCAACCCAAATTTATTGATTCGACACAAGGGGAGCCAAAGAATATTTGAAGGTATTAGCAGCTGAATTGTCAATTCAACCACACCTGGAGATTAATTATCTGCAACAAAGTGATCAGTAGCAAAGTAGTATGATAGTTTTGATAATAGTGACAGCAGCAACAGTAACGGTAACTGTCATAGCAGTAATTTTGTAGCAAGTGTAATAGTGATGATAGCAGTAGTAACTTAGCAAGAACAATATAAGATAAATTCATAGGCATTGGATCGGTGACTTGTTGGATGATATTCACCATGAGACAGTTATAACCTAGGGCGATATGGGACTAGCTCCAGTTCATCAATATAATGTAGGCATGTATTCTGTAAATAGTCATACATACTTATGGAAAGAACTTGCATGACATCTTTTGTCCTACCCTTCCATGGCAGCGGGGTCCTATTGGAAACTAAGGGGTACTAAGGCCTCCTTTTAATAGAGAACCGGAACAAAGCATTAACACATAGTGAATACATGGACTCCTCAAACTACGGTCATCACAGGGAGTGGTCCCGGCTATTGTCACTCCGGGGTTGCCGGGTCATAACACACAGTAGGTGACTATAACTTGCAAGATCGGATCTAGAACATGGATATAATGGTGATAACATAAACGGTTAAAATCTGAAATCATGGCACCCGGGCCCAAAGTGACAAGCATTAAGCATGTCAAAGTCATAGCAACATCAATCTTAGAACATAGTGGATACTAGGGATCAAGTCATAACAAAACTAACTCAATTACATGATGAATCTCATCCAACTCCTCACCGACCAGCGAGCCTACGAAGGAATTACTCACTCCCGGTGGGGATCATCATGGAATTGGCGATGGACAAGGGTTGGTGATGATGAAGAACGAAGATCCCCCTCTCTGGAGCCCCAAACGGACTCCAGATCTGGCCTCCCGATGAAGAACAGGAGGTGATGACAACTCCGTCTCGTGGATCATGATAATTCTTTCTCCCTGATTTTTTTCTGGAAAAATAAGATTTTATAGCGTCGATTTCAGGGTCTGCGGGGCCACCAGATGGGGACAACCCACTTGGGCGCGCCAGGAGAGGGGGTGCGCCCTGGTGGGTTGTGCCCACCCAGGTGCCCCTCTCCGGTGGATCTTGGCTCCAAAAATTCTTATTTATTGCCTAAAAATTCCTCGCAAATTTCGTTCCATTCCGAGAACTTTTATTTCTGCACAAAAACAACACCATGGTAGTTCTGCTAAAAACAGCGTCAGTCCGGGGTTAGTTTCATTCAAATCATGCAAATTAGAGTCCAAAACAAGAGGAAAAGTGTCAGGAAAAGTAGATATGTTGCAGACCTATCAGGAGGTACTGGCTCAACCGTGTGCGATGCAAGTGCACTGTAAACTCACCACGACTGCACAAGCACGAGCAAAGGCTGGAGATACTAGATTAACCGTGTGCGATGCAAGTGCGCTGTAAAATCACCACCCGCGCAAGCTAAAGGCGGGTAAGTTTATTTGGAAATTAGGATGAACCATGTGCGATAGACCATCTAGCTAGAAATATAAAAACAAACTACCGCCTTGAGCCTTGCAAAAACCGGCGGTTTCGCCACTTTTCCTTATTATCATACACGCATATTCTTATTGGACCATGCATGATCTTGGGCACTCCCGCCTCACATCAATTCCTTTACCCAAATTTTAGTAGCCGTCATACTTCAACCGTCGCCAACACTCCTCCAGCACCGACCTTATAGTAAAATTGCAGTAGCGGAGGCATTTGAACCGTCGCCCTCCCTCGTCCACCACCATCTCCACCCACCATTACTAAAATTTTCGGTAGGCACAACATATCCTCAAACACCCCCCTACATAGTCCCCCACCCGGCCCCCTCCCCCCTCCAACCCTAGTTTTTAGCCGCAGCTGGCGCCGTCGGCGCCGCTGCCAACCCCTGCCGGTCTGCCCATTCCTCCTAGCTTAGATAATAAAGTTCAGGTTACCCGACGATTCCCCTACCGCCGCCCCACTCCCCTGAGTTTTCAGATGAGGCCCGCAGTGTCCCTCCCCACCAGGTCCACATCCCTTGCTCTAGAATGTCGCAGCCTAAGCTCGACCACGTATCCCGGGGAGCCCGACGAGCATTCAACCAAGAAGAGGTTTATCATGGTCTCTCCGGCGGATGTTGGCGAAGTGGCCGCTGTTTGCCCCGACCTGTCGATCTCGGAGCAACACGTCGCCGCGAAAGCCGGCAAAGACGTTGACTATGTTACCATGCCGAAGGCTTCATGTCAGGGGCTAGCGTATTACTATATCGACATCAAGCTCATCAACATCGATGGCTTCACGCGGGCCATGTCACGGGTTAAGTGGTCCATCCCCAACCCCTCTAGTTCAACCGCTGTCAATCTCTTTGACGGCCCTGCCGCTGATCTCCTCCGCCAAGCGGTCAAGGATTTGCGATCCTTATATGCCATCGAGACCATTTTGTCATTTCTGAAGGATACGTTCTATGACGGCGGCTTGGGATCCTCAATTGCCAAGTCAGATCTCATCAACCACGACCACGACCACGAGGAGATCACCCACGAAGGTTCTTCCAAGGTGAAACAACACATCTTTGACATTAGAGAGCGCACGATGGGTCTGTGCTCTTCCAACTGGAAGGATCCCGTCCATGAAATGTGAGGCAACATCCTATCAGTAAACCTTACCTTTTCTAGCTTGCTAATCCGTACCCTTCATTCTAGTAGCATTTGCCGTGCGGTGCTTTAACTGTGTCGTGTTTAATTATTTCAGTTATGCAAAAATGTATTGTTCAATAGGGCTATGTGATATTTAAGTATGAATTGTCCACTTCAGTTTCACGAATGGCTATATTTGGTTGTTTATAGTGAGTAGATGCCTTGTTTATCTGTATTTGTTTGTTAGGTTGGTTGCAGTGAGCATTTTTCGAGTTATCGAGCAGATGCCTTGTTTATATGGTTCTTAGTTTGGTTGTAGTGAGCATTTGTCCAGTTATCAAACATATGCCTTGTTTATCTATATTTGGTTGTTAGGTTTCTTTTTTAGCATTTGTTCAGTTATCAAGCATATGCCTTTTTATCTGTATCTACTTGTTAGGTTGGTTGTAGTGAGCATTTGTCCAGTTTTCAAGCATATGCCATGTTTATCTGTATTTGCTTGTTAGGTTGGTTGCAGTGAAACTCTGTCCGGTTTTCAATGGCTATATTTGGTTGTTATACTAATCATTTATGCCTTGTATATTTCAGTCATTCACAATGTGTTGTTCATTATGTGCAAGTCCGAACTGTGCCGCTCGACTGCATTAATACCAGTTTGAACGGCTATATTTGGTTCCAGTTATGCCTGGTGTATTTAACACATGCCCTTTATTTAAGTTTTACACATTTATCCAGTGTGATGTTTAAGCATACCTACGTTCTATTCATTTTCAACAATACTAGTTTGAATTGCAATATTTGATGGCTGGTAAGCCTGTTGTCGGTAACATTGCCTTCCGTTTTATATCTTCTTTAACAGCATGATGAAACCAACACATTCAAGCTATCATTTGGAGATGATGTTGTTTAACTTTGCTATATTTGTTTGATGTTAAGGTTGCTGTACTTATCATGCCTTTCCACTACTTATGCAGGACAACAACGGGAGTGGCCACCATTTTCCGCCGAGGTTAGCTTCATCCTTCGGCTTGTATCCCCCGGTCATTCCATAATGTAGTGCATATAGATCTAGGCCTGGACACTTGTTAGCTTCTAATATTGACTTGTTGCTTGTAGGTACATATGCCCTTGGCAAGGATCCACGCATCGACCCTTTTTGCGTATGGGGCAATGAGATATTCATGAACAAGAATCAAGTGAGGAATTTGATAAGGATTATTAGAAAAAGATACGAAAGGTGTAGCAAATTATTTGTTTATGATCTATCCAACACAATAGTGAGCTGCAGGATGGTAACTACAAACTCTGCAGCCTTCTCTTTTTACTGCCCATAATGAGTTGTTAGAAAACAATGTCTGAATCTTTTTCATTTGGAGTGGTTCCCGAAGCAGTTCACTCAAGATTACCTCGTAAAGTACATGATTGGTGGACACACAATGAAGGTTAAAGTATTTCATCCAATTTACAATGAGCATCGAGAAGTCGTAATGAAGATAGTGAAGGATGGACGGGCATCCATCACAAGGGGTTGGCCCAGAGTCATGCGCACATAAAGCATGGAGGAGGGCACAATATGGGCATTCCGCTTCACCTTCTCCAGTGACCAGAATGTCTTTCGCCTCTCTCTTTACATTCTTTAGTACAATTGTGGTTCATCATTTTTTTACTTGATGCTTCTATAGTTCTTCAGTATATGTACTTGTGCGTCGAATTATGCATTAGTGGTTGAACCTATATTTGTAACAAACATGGTTCGATATAAAAAAAGTGATTTCCTACTTCCAAATTCAAAACATGTGACTTTTAAATTAGGGATTACACTGCAGACGGTGTCCGAAAGCGAAACATCTGCGATAGATGTGGAGATTAGACACGTTTCTAGGATCCACTACATGTGCGATCAATCTCGACTACGCACATGACATCCTCTTGAAAACTGTTTCTGTTAGGCCTCCTTGCGCAAATGTTTACCACATAAAAACTATGTGTGATGGACAACCTTTGCCACACAATTTCTTCTATGCACCATGTGTGATGCATTCAATAACGCAAACGATAAAATTGTTAATATCGTACGTATAACCGTATTTCAGCGCTCGCCGGTCGCACACGACCTCATTTTGCCGAGCGTGTGTGCCAGGAGGGCATATCCCCGACGATTTTTGTGTCGTGTGGGAAGGACCCCCTATCTCCATCACTCACTTGGCGACGGTTCCGAACGCCGTTGCGGAAAGGGGTTAAGAACCGTTTGTATAGCACCAACGTATCACAGTGCTTGATGCATGTCTTGCTATGAATACCCATGGTGACAATGGGGGTATCATATTGATTTACTTGATATGTGTTTTGGCACTCAACTCGCGGATTCCCGAGGTGACATTGGGGTAATCTATGCATAGGGGTTGATGCACGTTCTCGTCTTTGTTTCTCCGGTAGAAATCTTTGGGGTACTCTTTGAGGTTCTTTGTGTTGGATTGAGTATTATGAATCTGAATTTGTTTTGGTGTTATTTTAGTACGAACTCTTGATAGATCGATCAGAAAGAATGAGTTGTGTTATTTTAGTACAAAAAATTGATAGATCGATCGGAAAGAATAACTTGATGTTATTTTAATACAAACTCTTTGATAGGTCGATCGGAAAGAATAGCTACAAACAATTTCTTCTTATGTTCTCCGCTAGATAGGAACTTTGGAGTGATTATTCATCGCACATTGAGGTATGGTATGTGATCTAATTATATTAACATTGTTGAGAGATTGCACTAGCGAAAGTACGGACCCTAGGCCTCATTTTCAAGAATTGCAATACCGTTTGTGTTCACTTTTGTTACTTGCTACCTTGTTGTTTTTTATTATTCCTATTACAAAAATCAATATCTACTATCATTACTACACTTTTATTACCATCTCTTCGCTGAACTAGTGCACTTATAAAAATTACCATTGTATTTGGCGTGTTGGGGACACATGAGACTCTTTGTTATTTGGTTACAGAGTTGTTTGAGAGAGACCATCTTCATCCTACGCCTCCCATGGATTGATAAACCTTAGGTCATCCACTTGAGGGAAAATTTCTACCGTCCTACAAAACCCTACGGTTGGAGGCCCAACAAGAGTCTACAAGAATAAAGTTGCGTAGTAGACATCACATATACATCTATGCATAGACCTAGCTCATGAGGCTACTGATGGGGAATGAAGCATGAAAATCAAAAAAATTCCTATGAACACCCAAGATCTATCTAGGAGAAGCATAGAAACGAGAGGGGAGAGTGTGTCTACGTACCCTCGTAGACCGAAAGCGGAAGCGTATATAACACGGTTGATGTAGTCATACTCTTCACGATCCGATCACGATCCAACCGATCTAGTGCCGAACGGACGACACCTTCGCGTTTAGCACACGTGTGGCTCGATGACATCCCCTCCTCCTTGATCCAGCAAGAGAAGGCGCAGAAGTAGATGGGATCACAACCAGCACGACGGCGTGGTGGTGATGGTGGTGGTGGAGTCGGAATACCAGCAGGGCTTCGCTAAGCGAAAAACATGGACGAGAACTATGCTGGGAGGGAGAGACGGCGCAACAGACAAGGCCAATGTATTGGGGGTACCTTGATGCACCCCTCCCCTATTTTTATATGTGTGGGAGGGCCAGGAGTCCAGCCCTACTCCTAGTAGGAGTTGGTGTTGGGGAACATAGTAATTTCAAAAAATTCCTATGCACATGCAAGATCATCGTGACACATAGCAACAAGAGGGGAGAGTATGTCTACGAACCCTCGTAGACCGAAAGCGGAAGTGTTTATCAAGATGTAGTCGTACACCTTCACGATCCGTGCCGATCAAGTACTGAACGTATGACACCTCCTTGTTCAGCACACGTTCAGCTCGATGACGTCCTCACCTTCTTGATCCAGCAAGAGGGGCGAAGTAGTAGATGAGTTCTGGAAATAGGACAGCGTGGTGACGGTGTTGATGAAGAACAATCTTCGCAGGGCTTCGCCTAAGCACTACGAAAACTATTACGGAGGATAAACTAGAGGGGATGGGGTTGCCGGCACATGACTTGGTGTTTCTTGATGTGTCTTGGGTGGTAGCCCTACCCCTCTATTTATATGTTGAGCCTTGGGGTCGAAACTTGGAGTAAAAGCCTCCACAAAGTCGGTTTCACCCAAAAGGCAAGAGTCCTTCTCTGACTCCAGGGCCAGACGCCAGGGTTCCTAGCGTCTGGACCGGACCCTGGCGTCTGGCCCCTGGACTTTGCAAAACTTCCTTTTGCGCTTTCCAAAAACCTTGTGGGCTTTCCCCTTTGGCCCAAATAAAGTGTTCTCATACCCAAACATTTTGGGAAACATTTGGAACCCCTTCCGGTGAATTCCGGAACCCTTCGGGAGACCAAACACTATTATCCCATATATCAAACTTTATTTTCGGACCATTCCGGAGTTCCTCGTCATGTCCGTGATCTTATCCGGAACTCCGAACAACATTCGGTTACGAACATACATAAGTCATAAATACTATATCGTCAACGAACGTTAAGCGTGCGGACCCTACGGGTTCGAGAACTATGTAGACATGACCGAGACACTTCTCTGGTCAATAACCAATAGCGGAACCTGGATGCCCTTATTGGCTCCTACATATTCTACGAATATCTTTATCAGTCGTACCGCATAACAATATACGTTATCCCCTTTGTCATCGGTATGTTACTTGCCCGAGATTCGATCGTCGGTATCTCAATACCTAGTTCAATCTCGTTACCGGCAAGTCTCTTTACTCGTTCCATAATGCATCGTCCCGCAACTAACACATTAGTTACATTGCTTGCCAGGCTTATAGTGATGTGCATTACCGAGAGGGCCTAGAGATACATCTCCGACAACTAGAGTGACAAGTCCTAATCTCGATCTATGCCAACTCAACAAGTACCATCGGAGACACCTGTAGAGCACCTTTATAATCACCCAGTTACGTTGTGACGTTTGGTAGCACACAAAGTGTTCGTCCATTAATCGGGAGTTGCATAGTCTCATAGTCGTAGGAACATGTATAAGTCATAAAGAAAGCAATAGCAGTAAACTAAAATGATTAAGTGCTAAGCTAACGGAATGGGTCAAGTCAATCACATCATTCTCCTAATGATGTGATCCTGTTTATCAAATGGCAACTCATGTCTATGGTTAGGAAACATAACCATCTTTGATCAATGAGCTAGTCAAGTTGAGGCATACTAGTGACACTCTGTTTGTATATGTATTCACACATGTATTATGTTTCCGGTTAATACAATTCTAGCATGAATAATAAACATTTATCATGAAATAAGGAAATAAATAATAACTTTATTATTGCCTCTAGGGCATATTTCCTTCAGTCTCCCACTTGCACTAGAGTCAATAATCTAGTTCACATCTCCATGTGACTAATACCCAAAGGGTTTACTAAAGTCAATAATCTAGTTCACATCGCTATGTGATTAACACCCAAAGAGTGATCATGTTTTGCTTGTGAGAGAAGTTTAGTCTACATGTCTGCAACATTCAGATCTGTATGTATTTCACAAATTTCTATGTCTACAATGCTCTGCACGGAGCTACTCTAGCTAATTGCTCCTACTTTCAATATGTATCCAGATCAAGACTTAGAGTCATCTAGATTGATGTAAAAAGCTTGCATCGACGTAACTCTTTACGACGAACTCTTTTATCACCTCCATAACCGAGAAATATTTCCTTAGTCCTCTAAGGATAATTTTGACCGCTGTCCAGTGATCTACTCCTAGATCACTATTGTACTCCCTTGCCAGAATCATGCTAAGGTATACGGTAGGACTGGTAAACAGCATAGCATACTTTACAGAACCTATGACTGAGGCATAGGGAATGACTTTTCATTCTCTTTTCTATTTTTTGCTATGGTCGGGTTTTGAGTCTTTACTCAACTTCACACCTTGCAACATAGGCAAGAACTCCTTCTCTGACTGTTCCATTTTGAACTACTTCAACATCTTGTCAAGGTATGTACTCATTGAAAAAACTTATCAAGCGTCTTGATCTATCTCTATAGATCTTGATGCCCAATGTGTAAGCAGCTTCATCGAGGTCTTTCTTTGAAAAATTCTTCTCAAACACTCCTTTATGTTTTCCAGAAAATTCTACATTATTTCTGGTCAACAATATGTCATTCACATATACTTATCAGAAATGTTGTAGTGCTCCCACTCACTTTCTTGTAAATATAGGCTTCACCGCAAGTCTGTATAAAACCATACGCTTTGATCACTTTATCAAAGCATATATTCCAACTCCGAGATGCTTGCACCACTCCATAGATGGATCACTGGAGTTTGCTCACTTTGTTAGCACCTTTAGGATCAACAAAACCTTCTGGTTGCATCATATACAACTCTTCTTTTAAGAAATCCATGAAGGAATACAGTTTTGACATCCATTTGCCAGATTTCATAAAATGCGGCAACTGCTAACATTATTCGGACAGACTTTTTAGCATCGATACGAGTGAGAAAATCTTATCATAGTCAACACCTTGAACTTGTCGAAAACATTTTGCGACAATTCGAGCTTTGTAGATAGTAACACTACTATCAGCGTCTGTCTTCCTCTTGAAGATCCATTTACTCTTAATGACTCACCGATCATTGGGCAAGTCAATCAAAGTCCATACTTTGTTCTCATACATGGATCCCATCTCAGATTTCGTGGCCTCAAGCCATTTCGCGGAATCTGGGCTCATCATCGCTTCCTCATAGTGCGTAGGTTCATCAAGGTCAAGTAACATGACATCCAGAACAGGATTACCATACCACTCTGGTGCGGATCTCACTCTAGTTGACCTACGAGGTTCGGTAGTAACTTGATGTAAAGTTACATGATCATCATCATTAGCTTCCTCACTAATTTGTGTAGGAGTCACAGGAATAGATTTCTGTGATGAACTACTTTCCAATAAGGGAGCAGGTACAATTACCTCATGAAGTTCTACTTTCCTCCCACTCACTTCTTTCGATAGAAACTCCTTCTCTAGAAAGGATCCATTCTTAGCAACGAATGTCTTGCCTTCGGATTTGTGATAGAAGGTGTACCCAACTGTCTCCTTTGGGTATCCTATGAAGACACATTTCTCCGATTTGGGTTTGAGCTTATCAGGATGAAACCTTTTCACATAAGCATCACAACCCCAAACTTTAAGAAACGACAACTTTGGTTTCTTGCCAAACCACAGTTCATATGGCGTCGTCTCAACGGATTTAGATGGTGCCCTATTTAATGTGAGTGTAGCTGTCTTTAATGCATAACCCCAAAACAATAGTGGTAAACCGGTAAGAGATATCATAGATTGCACTATATCCAATAAAGTATGGTTATGACGTTCGGACACACCATTATGTTGTGGTGTTCCAGGTGGCATGAGTTACGAAACTATTCCGCATTGTTTCAAATTAAGACCAAACTCGTAACTCAAATATTCTCCTCCACGATCAGATCGTAGAAACTTTATTTTCTTGTTACGATGATTTTACACTTCACTCTGAAATTATTTGAACTTTTAAAAGGTTTTAGATTTATGTTTCATCAAGAAGATATACCCATATCTTACTCAAATCATCTGTGAAGGTCAGAAAATAATGATACCTGCCACGAGCCTCAACACTCATCGGACTGCATACATTAGTATGTATTATTTCCAACAAGTCTGTTGCTCGCTCCATTGTTCCAAAGAACAGAGTCTTATTCATCTTGTCCATGATGCATGGTTCGCAAGCATCAACTGATTCATAATCAAGTGATTCCAAAAAGCCCATCAGCATGGATTTTCTCCATGCGCTTTACACCAATATGACCTAAACGACAGTGCCGCAAATAAGTTGCACTATAATTATTAACTTTGCATCTTTTGGCTTCAATATTATGAATATGTGTATCACTACGATCGAGATTCAATAAACCATTCACCTTGGGTGTATGACCATTGAAGGTTTTATTCATGTAAACAGAACAATAATTATTCTCTGACTTTAAATGAATAACCGTATTGCAATAAACATGATCAAATCATATTCATGCTTAACGCAAACACCAAATAACATTTATTTAGGTTCAACACTAATCCCGAAAGTATAGGGAGTGTGCGATGATGATCATATCAATCTTGGAACCACTTCCAACACACATCGTCACTTCACCCTTAACTAGCCTCTGTTCATTCTGCAACTCCCGTTTCGAGTTACTAATCTCAGCAACTAAACTAGTATCAAATACTGAGGGGTTGCTATAAACACTAGTAAAGTACACATCAATAACATGTATATCAAATATACCTTTGTTCACTTTGCCATCCTTCTTATCCGCCAAATACTTGGGGCAGTTCTGCTTTTATGAAACCAGTCCCTTTGCAGTAGAAGCACTTAGTCTCAGGCTTAGGTATAGACTTGGGCTTCTTCACTTGAGCAGCAACTTGCTTGACGTTCTTCTTGAAGTTCCCCTCCTTCCCTTTGCCCTTTTCTTGAAACTAGTGGTCTTGTCAACCATTAACACTTGATGCTTTTCTTGATTTCTACCTTCGTCGATTTCAGCATCACGAAGAGCTTGGGAGTCGTTTCCGTTATCCCTTGCAAATTATAGTTCATCACGAAGTTCCAGTAACTTGGTGATAGTGACTAGAGAACTCTGTCAATCACTATCTTATCTGGAAGATTAACTCCCACTTGATTCAAGCAATTGTAGTACTCAGACATTTTGATCACATGCTCACTGGTTGAGCTATTCTCCTCCATCTTGTAGGCAAAGTGCTTGCCAAAGGTCTCATACCTTTCGACATGGGCATGAGTCTGAAATACTAATTTCAACTCTTGGAACATCTCATATGCTCTATGGCGTTCAAAACGTCTTTGAAGCCCCGATTCTAAGCCATAAAGCATGGTGCACTAAACTATCAAGTAGTCATCCTATCGAGCTCGCCAAACGTTCATAACGTCTACATCTGCTCCTGCAATCGGTCTGTCACCTAGCGGTGCATCAAGGACATAATACTTATGTGTAGCAATGAGGATAATCCTCAGATCACGGATTCAATCCGCATCATTGCTACTAACATCTTTCAACTTAGTTTTTCTCTAGGAACATATCAAAATAAACAGGGAGCTACATCGCGAGCTATTGATCTACAACATAGTTATGCAAATACTATCAGGACTAAGTTCATGATAAATTAAAGTTCAATTAATCATATTACTTTAAGAAATCCCACTTAGATAGACAACCCTCTAATCATCTAAGTGATCACGTGATCCAAATCAACTAAACCATAACCGATCATCACGTGAAATGGAGTAGTTTTCAATGGTGAACATCACTATGTTTATCATATCTACTATATGATTCACGCTCGACCTTTCGGTCTCAATGTTCCGAGGCCATATCTACATATGCTAGGCTCGTCAAGTTTAACCCGAGTATTCCGCGTGTTTAAAAACTGGCTTGCACCCATTGTATAAGAACGTTGAGATTATCACACCCGATCATCACGTGGTGTCTCGGCACGACGATCTTTTGCAACGGTGCATACTTAGGGAGAACACTTGTACCTTGAAATTTATAGTGAGATATCATCTTATAATGCTACCGTCAATCAAAGCAGAATAAGATGCATAAAGGATAAAAATCACATGCAATCAATATAAGTGATATGATATGGCCATCATCATCTTGTGCCTTTGATATCCATCTTCAAAGCACCGTCATGATCACCATTGTCACCGGCGCGACACCTTGATCTCCATCGTAGCATCGTTGTCGTTTCGCCAACTATTGCTTCTACGTCTATCACTACCACTTAGTGATAAAGTAAAGCAATTACATGGCGATTGCATTTCATACAATAAAGCGACAACCATATGGCTCCTACCAGTTGCCGATCACTCCGTTACAAAACATGATCATCTCATAAAATAAAATATAGCATCATGCCTTGACCATATCACATCACAACATGCCCTGCAAAAAGAAGTTAGACGTCCTCTACTTTGTTGTTGAAAATTTTATGTGGCTGCTACGGGCTGAGCAAGATCTGTTCTTACCTACGCATCAAAACCACAATGATAGTTCGTCAAGTTAATGTTGTTTTAACCTTCAACAAGGACCGGGCATATACACACTCGGTTCAACTAAAGTTGGAGAAACTAACACCCGCCAGCCACCTGTGTGCAAAGCACATCAGTAGAACCAGTCTCGCGTAAGCGTATGCGTAATGTCGGTCCGGGCCGCTTCATCCAACAATACTGTCGAACCAAAGTATGACATGCTGGTAAGAAGTATGACTTGTATCGCCCACAACTCACTTGTGTTCTACTCATGCATATAACATCTACGCATAAACCTGCCTCTGGTACCACTGTTGGGGAACGTACTAATTTCAAAAAAATCCTACGCACACGCAAGATCATGGTGATGCATAGCAACGAGAGGGGAGAGTATGTCTACGTACCCTTGTAGACCGAAAGCGGAAGCATTTATCAACGCGGTTGATGTAGTCGTACACCTTCACGATTCGTCCCGATCAAGTACCGAACGTACGACACCTCCATGTTCAGCACACATTCACCTCGATGACATCCTCACCTTATTGATCCAGCAAGAGGGGCGAAGTAGTAGATGAGTTCCCGCAGCACGACGGCGTGGTGACGGTGTTGGTGAATAAAAATCTCCACAGGGCTTCGCCTAAGCACTACAAAAACTATTACGGTGGATAAACTAGAGGGGACGGGGTTGTTGGCACAAGGCTTGGTGTTTCTTGATGTGTCTTGGGTGCTAGTCCTACCCCTCTATTTATATGTTGAGCCTTGGGGTCGAAACTTGGAGTAAAAGCCTCCACAAAGTCGGTTTCACCCGAAAGGCAAGAGTCTTTCTCGGACTCCAGGGCCAGACACCAGGGTTCCCGGCGTCTGGACCCAGATGCCAGGGACCCTGGCGTCTCGCCCCTGGACTTTGCAAAACTTCCTTTTGTGCTTTTCAAAAACCTTGTGGGCTTTCCCCTTTGGCCCAAATAAAGTGTTCTCGTACCCAAACATTTCAGGAAACATCCGGAACCCCTTCCGGTGAATTTCGGAACCCTTCCGGAGACCAAAAACTATTATCCCATATATCAAACTTTATATCCGGACCATTCCGGAGTTCCTCGTCATGTCCGTGATCTTATCTGGAACTCCGAGCAACATTCGGTTACCAACATACATAACTCATAAATACTATATCGTCAATGAACGTTAAGCGTGCGGACCCTACAGGTTCGAGAACTATGTAGACATGACCGAGACACTTCTCTGGTTAATAACCAATAGCGGAACCTAGATGCCCATATTGGCTCCTACATATTCTACGAAGATCTTTATCGGTCGAACCGCATAACAATATACGTTGGTCTCTTTGTCATCGGTATGTTACTTGCCCAAGATTATCGTCGGTATCTCAATACCTAGTTCAATCTTGTTACCGGCAAGTCTCTTTACTCGTTCCGTAATGCATCATCCCACAGCTAACTCATTAGTTACATTGCTTGCAAGGATTATAGTGATGTGCATTACCGAGAGGCCCTAGAGATACCTCTCCAACAATCAGAGTAACAAATCCTAATCTCGATCTATGCCAACTCAACAAGTACCATCGTAGACACCTGTAGAGCACCTTTATAATCACCCAGTTACGTTGTCACGTTTGGTAGCACATAAAGTGTTCCTCCGGTAATCAGGAGTTGCATAATCTCATAGTCATAGGAACATGTATAAGTCATGAAGAAAGAAATAGCAATAAACTAAAACGATCAAGTGCTAAGCTAATGAAATGGGTCAAGTCAATCACATAATTCTCCTAATGATGTGATCCCGTTTATCAAATGACAATTCATGTCTATGGTTAGGAAACATAACCATCTTTGACCAACGAGCTAGTCAAGTAGAGGCATACTAGTGACACTCTGTTTGTCTATGTATTCACACATGTATTATGTTTCGGGTTAATACAATTCTTGCATGAATAATAAACATTTATCATGAAATAAGGAAATAAATAATAACTTTATTATTGCCTCTAGGGCATATTTCCTTCAGTTGGCGCCAAAGGGGGAGAGGACTTGGACTCCAAGTCCAATCCTATTCCTACTAGGACTCCCCCTTTTCCCTTCACTAGCCATATGGGCCTTTGAGGACTTGGTGCACCTTTCCCAATAAGGCCAGGGCGATGATGTCGCTTGAAGCGATGTCGGTATTTCCCCAAAGAGGAAGGGATGATGCAACACATTGGTGGTAGGTATTTCCCTCAGATATGAAACGAAGGTTATCAAACCAGTAGGAGAATGAAGCAACACAATGTAAACCACCCCTACACACAAATAAGAAATACTCGCAACCCGATGTGTTAAAGGGGCTATCAATCCCTTTCGGGTAATGGTGCCAGAAATTGGTGCATTGACGGGAGAAAGTTGTAAATATTGATAGATCGAACGCAAAATAAAATAAATTGTAGGAAGGTATTTTTGTGCTTTTAGTTTAACAGATCTGAAAATAAATGGCAAATAAAATAGATCACAAAGGCAAATAATATGAGAAAGAGACCCGAGGGCCGTAGGTTTCACTAGTGGATTCTCTCGAGAAAAATAGCAAACGGTGGGTGAAAAAAATATTGTTGGGCAATTGATAGAACTTCAAATAATCATGACGATATCCAGGCAATGATCATTACATAGGCATCACGTCCAAGATTAGTAGACCGACTCCTGCCTGCATATACTACTATTACTCCACACATCAACCGCTATCCAGCATGGATCTAGTGTATTAAGTTCATGGAGAAACAGGGTAATGCAATAAGAACGATGACATGATGTAGACAAGATCTATCTATGTAGAGATAGACCCCATAATTTTATCCTTAGTAGCAATGATACATACGTGTCGGTTCCCTTTCTGTCACTGGGATCAAGCACTGTAAGATCGAACCCACTACAAAGCACCTCTTCCCATTGCAAGATAAATTGATCAAGTTGGCCAAACAAAACCCAAATATTGGAGAAGAAATACAAGGCTATAAGAGATCATGCATAAAAGAGATCAAAGAAACTCAAATACTTTCATAGATATAAAAAGAAGACCATTGTATTGAGAATTCAGAGAGAGAGAGGAATCCATCTAGCTACTGACTACAGACCCAAAGGTCTACAAAGAACTACTCACGCATCATCGGAGAGGCACCAATGGAGGTGGTGAACCCCATATGAGATGGTGTCTAGATTGGATCTGGTGGTTCTGGACTCTGCGGCGGCTGAATGAATGTTTCGTTGACTCCCCTAGGGTTTTGGGAATATTGGGGTATTTATAGAGCAAAGAGGCGGTCCGGGGGGCACCCGAGGTGGGCACAACCCCCCCCAGGCGCAGCCAGGTCCCATTACGTGTCTTCTGGTCCATAAGAAATCTCTGTAAAGTTTCGTGGCATTTGGACTCCGTTTGGTATTGATTTTCTGCGATGTAAAAATCATAGAAAAGTAAACAACTAGCACTTGGCACTATGTCAATAGGTCAGTACCAAAAAATGATATAAGATGACTATAAAATGATTATAAAACATCCAAGATTGATAATATAACAGCATGGAACAATTAAAAATTATAGATACGTTGGAGACGTATCGGTATCCCCAAGCTTAACTCCTACTCGTCCTGGAGTAGGTAAGTGATAAAAACAGAAGTTTTGATGTGGAATGCTACCTATCATGTCATATCATATTTCTTTTCTTTATAGCATGGACATTTGGACTTTTATATTGTTCAAAGCAATTGTCTAGTTTTGACATGATAATTTAAATACTGAAGCATATCAACAAGCAACCATGTCTTTCAAAATATCAACGCTAAAATAAGTTATCCCTAGACCATCATGCTCAATCATTGATCCATTCATGAAACACACTTGCATATTAACTACACCCAATGCTCAAGTACGATCATAGTGCCTCCTAGTTGGTGCTTTTATAGGAGAAGATGGAGACTCAAATTCAAAATAAAAATTGCATAAAGTAAAAAAAAAGGCCCTTCGCAGAGGGGGGTAGGGACTTATAGAGGTGCCAGAGCTCAAAGCGAAAAACATAGAGGTAAAAACATTTTGGGAGGTGTATCCTTCCCACCAACGAAAACGACTTAGAGTTCCCAATACTTTCTACGCTTAGATATATCATACGCGGTTCCCAAACAGAAAATAAATTTTATTCCTTTTTCAACCATACTTTCACTTTCCATGGCTAGCTATATCCACGGTTGCCATCCATACCAACACTTTGCAAGGAATTTATTATCTGACAACATAAAGTAAATACATTTTTCATTTCGGGACTTGGCATGATAACCCACAAGTATAGGGGATCGCAACAATTTTCGAGGGTGGAGTATTCAACCCAAATTTATTGATTTGACACAAGGGGAGCCAAAGAATATTCTCAAGTATTAACAGTTGAGTTGTCAATGCAACCGCACCTGAAAGACTTAATATCTGCAGCAAAGTTTTTAGTAGCAAAGTAATATGGAAGTAACGGTAACGGTGGCAAAAGTAACAGTATTGGTTTTGTAGTGATTGTAAAAGTGGCAATGAAAAAGTAACTAAGCAAAGATCAATATGTGAAAAGCTCGTAGGCAATGGATTAGTGATGGATAATTATGTCAGATGCGATTCCTCATGCACCGGTTATAACATAGGGTGTCACAGAACTAGCTCCAGTTCATCAATGTAATGTAGGCATGTATTCCGAATATAGTCATACATACTTATGGAAAAGAACTTGCATGCCATCTTTTGTCCTACCCTCCCGTGGCAGTGGGGTCCTATTGGAAACTAAGGGATATTAAGGCCTCCTTTTAATAGAGTACCGGACAAAAGCATTAACACTTAGTGAATACATGAACTCCTCAAACTACGGTCATCACCAGGAGTGGTCCCGATTATTGTCACTTCTGGGTTACCGGATCATAACATATAGTAGGTGACTATTGACTTGCAAGATAGGATCAAGAACTCACATATATTCATGAAAACATAATAGCTTCAGATCTAAAATCATGGCACTCAGGCCCTAGTGACAAGCATTAAGCATAGCAAAGTCAGAGCAACATCAATCTCAGAACATAATGGATACTAGGGATCAAACCCTAACAAAACTAACTCGATTACATGATAAATCTCATCCAACCCATCACCGTCCAGCAAGCCTAGTATGGAATTACTCACGCACATCAATGAGCATCATGAAATTGGTGATGGAGGAAGGTTGATGATGATGATAGTGACGGATTCCCCTCTCCATAGCCCCGAACGGACTCCAGATCAGCCCTCCCGAGAGAGACTAGGGCTTGGCGGTGGCTCCGCATCGTAAACGTGATGAATCCTTCTCCTTGATTTTCTTTCTCCCTGAACGTGAATATATAGAGTTGGAGTTGAGGTCGGTGGAGCATTAGGGGGGCCACAAGTTAGGGGGGCGCGCCCCGGGGGGGTGTGCCCCCACCCTTGTGGACAGGGTGTGGGCCCCCTGACGTTGATTCTTTCGCCAGTATTTTTTATATATTAAAAAAATATTCTTCATGAAGTTTTAGGTCATTCCGATAACTTTGATTTGTGCACAAAAATAACACCATGGCAATTCTGCTAAAAACATCGTCAGTCCGGGTTAGTTCCATTCAAGTCATGCAAGTTAGAGTCCAAAACAAGGTCAAAAGTGTTTGGAAAATTAAATACGATGGAGACGTATCAACTCCCCCAAGCTTAAACCCTTGCTTGTCCTCAAGCAATTCAGTTGACAAAATGAAAGTGATAAAGAAAAACTTTTACAAACTCTGTTTGATCTTGTTCTTGTAAATATGTAAAGCCAGCATTCAAGTTTTTAGCAAAGTTATGAACTAATCATATTCACAATAACGTTTGGGTCTCATGTTTACTCATATCAATGTCATAATCTACTAGCGAGCAATAATAATAAATCTCGGATGACAACACTTTGTCAAAACAATCATAAAATGATATAACAAGATGGTATCTTTGCTAGCCCTTTTTGAGACCGCAAAACATAAATGCAGAGCACCTCTAAAGATCAAGGACTGACTAAACATTGTAATTCATGGTAAAAGAGATCCAGTCACAGTCATACTTAATGTAAACTAATAGTAATACATGCAAATGACAGCGGTGCTCTCCAACTGGTGCTTTTTAATAAGAGGATGATGACTCAACATAAAAGTAAATAGATAGGCCCTTCTCAGAGGGAAGCAGGGATTTGTAGAGGTGCCAGAGCTCAATTTTTGAAATAGAGATAAATAATATTTTGAGTGGTATAGTTGCATTGTCAACATAACAACCGAGAGATCTCTATATCTTCCATCCTACACACATTATAGGCAGTTCCCAAACACAATGGTAAAGTTTATACTCCCCCTACCACCAACAAACATCAATCCATGGCTTGTCCGAAACAACGGGTGCCTCCAACTAACAACAATCCTGGGGGAGTTTTGTTTGCAATTATGTTAATTTAAGCATGGGACTGGGCATCCCGGTTACGAGCCATTTTCTCGTGAATGAGGAGCAGAGTCCACTCCTCTTGAGAATTACCCACCTAGCATGGAAGATATAGACAACCCTAGTTGATACATGAGCTATTCGAGCATACAAAACAGAATTTCATTTGAAGGTTTAGAGTTTGGCACATACAAATTTACTTGGAATGCCAGGTAGATACCGCATATAGGAAGGTATAGTGGACTCATATGGAATAACTTTTGGGGTTTATGGGAGTGGATGCACAAGCAGTATTTCCGCTTAGTACAAGTGAAGGCTAGAAAGAGACTAGGAAGCGACTAGCTAGAGAGCGACAACAGTCATGAACATGTATTAAAATTAATCAACACTGAGTGCAAGCATGAGTAGGATATAATTCACCATGAACAAAAATATCGTGGAGGCTATGTTGACTTTGTTTCAACTACATGCGTGAACATGTGCCAAGTCAAGCCACTCGAATCATTCTAAGGAGGATACCACCCTATCATACCACATCACAACCATTTTAATAGCATCACTACAAAAAAATACACTTCCGTGATGATACGTGTTTGTCACAGTAGGTCGCATTTTCTGTCATGCATGTACATCCATGACGATTTTATGACAGAATCAAGATAGTCATACCTGTGCTGTCGTAGAAGTGTTCCATGACATTACCAAAATTATCATCACGGAAGTGTCCACTTCCATGACGATAAATCCCGCGTCACACAAGTGCTTTCGTCAAGGGTGACCGACACGTGGCATCCACCGTAACGGAACGCCGTTAAGCTATCAGGTCGGGTTTTGGACCTGATAACCCGTTGTCGGATTTCGGGTTCCGGCAGACCCTTGAGGTTCGAACACTGGGGTGCGCACGGAGATTTCGCCTTCTACCTACCTGCACCCCTCTGCCTCGCTAAGATCTTAGCTATGGAAAGAACAGCACAAGAGACACAGGGTTTATACTGGTTCGGGCCACCGTTGTGGTGTAATACCCTACTCCAGTGTGTGGTGTGGTGGATTGCCTCTTGGGCTGATGATGATGAGCAATACAAGGAGGAACAGCCTCGCGAGGGTCTGTTCTTGGTTGGGGGGATGAACTGCTAGGGGGAGTTTAGTCACCCTTCTCTCTCTCTCTCTTCTCGATTGCGATCCTGGCTAGTTTCTGGGTTGGCCGATTCTGGATCCTTCTACCCTGTGGGTGGCTAGTCCTATTTATAGGCAAAGGCCCTGGGCCTCTTCCCCAAATATTGAGCGGGAAGGGCGCCAACAATTGGCCATTTTGAAGGGGAACATCTGGTACACTTATCCTGACTAAAGTTGGTCCTCGCCTGCCAAAGGCACTGGTGGTGACGCTGGCTTGGGCTCCACAATGACTCCCTTCCTGCCGTTGGACTGGTCTTGGTCTCGTTGCACCGAAACGGGTGCCTTTGCTTGATGCTCCCGCCTGCGCTTGCTCCCTTTGCACCAAAGAGGAAAGGAGGACACTGCGCGGGCTGGCGCCCGCTTGGCGCCCTTGGTCGTCATGGCTTGCGTCACGGGCGCCTCGTGAGGTACCCTGCCTTGATCTCTCCGCCTCCTCGCCAGCCAGCCTGATGAGGCCGTGCCTGAGGAAGCTCCGTGTCGTCCGCCCCGCGAGGCTTGGCCCCTCGCGAGGGTCTTGGGTCTGTGTTGATGACGATGGGCCGTGCTAGGCCCCCCTTTGAGCCACGTCGCAGGCCACAGGCAGGCAAGTCTGGGGACCCCCATTCCCAGAACACCGACAGTAGCCCCCGGGCCCAAGGCGCGCCCGTACTTGGACGTGCAGGAAGGCGAAAGGGCAAGATCGAAGTGCCGCGAGCCCTAACAGCCTGCGGCCTTGGGCGCCGCGTGGCGGTTGACTGGACGTGGGTGTCTCCACAACCGCGTGAGTTGATAAAGGAGCGGCATCTGCCTAAGCTTTGCTTTTTGCTTTCTCCGGTTGCTGCTCAGATCCCCTTTCTTGCGCCCCTCCTTCCTTCTTCCAAAATTTCCAGATCTACTCTGACCGCGTGACCTAGGAAGCCATGGCGCCTCGTCAGTCCCCGGCAGGAGCTTGGTACTCGTCTGCCCTGGACTCGCCGAATGTGTCAGAGGCGAGCCTCGCCCGGTTGCGCCGGATGGCGGCGGCGCAGGGCATCGACGGGGCGAAGGTGTTCAAGGCCGGCTCCACCACCCCTGAGGGCCAAGGGAGCACCTTCTATCCGTTCTTTGTAAGCGCCAATGGTGCTGGACTGGTGCCTCCCTTCTCCGAGTTCTTCTTCTCTGTCCTTCACCATTATAAGCTACAGGCTCTGCATCTCCACCCCAACTCCGTCCTTCTCCTGGTAATCTTCGCCTATTACTACGAGGCTCACGTAGGGGTGTAGCCCTCGGTGGCCTTGCTGCGCCACTACTTCTACCTCCAAACCTCTCGCGGTCCTGCTTCCGCGTGCGCGAGCTTCATCGCGTACGGTGGCGCCATTGCCATTTCAAACCCTGAGAAAAGGATTGAGGGCTTCAGGAGCAAGTGGGTCTTGGCTGATGCCGGGCGCATCCACCCTCGGCTGATCTTGCCCACGGAGCAACCCACGAGCTCCAGCAATTGGGGTCGAGCGGAGCTCGCAGACCCCCGCGTGAAGCTGGTGTTGGAGAAGATGGACGCGGATCTGAGGCCGGCCAACATGGCGGCGGCGAAGCTGACCGGCGCGTCGCTGCTGAGGGAATTCCTAGAGCACCAGCTGGCTCTGCTTCGGCAGTACTCACTTCTGATGTGGAGGCCCCATCCGAGCCCCGCGGCCTTGGTCGACGGAGAACTGGCTGCGGTCCTCCAATCTCTGGTCGGGGGCGATGTGGCGAGGTTGGAGGGCGCTTCTACGCCCTTGTTCCTCCGCGACGACTGGGAGCAGGTAGTGGAGTCCATGCCCGTCTTCAACGGTGATGGGCCCGTGCCCATGGAGACTCCCGGGGAATCGATGGACGTGTCCTCCGACGACTCCAGCAAAGAGGAGGAAGGAGGGGAGCAGGAAAAAGGGCCTGACTCCGAGGCGACTGACGGAGAGTCGAGGGCTCCCCTCCCCCAGCGCAGGTCCCGCGCTCTCCGCCTCTCTCCGAGCGATGACGACGAGGACGATGACGAGCAAGACGGCGGGAGCTTGCCCCTGATGCCGAAGAAGGACAGGACCGGGCTGATCTCCCACAGGTCTGCCCCGGCCCCGAGGCAGACCGCAGACGCGCCTTCCGCTTCCAAGCTTCTCGAGGTTGACCCTTCTAGCCGGCTTTCAGGCTTCAAATTTGGCCGGAGGCCGCTTGAGCTTACTGGCGACGACCCGTAAGCGCTTGACTCTTGTCTTTATTTCTTGTTCTGCTTCTGAGGCTTGACGTCCGCATCTCATGGATAGGCTGGCGCCCGCAGCGAAGAAGCCGAAGGGAGCTCCTGAGGTTCCATCTGTGGCAGTGCCTCCGCCCGCGAAGGAAGGTGACCGCGATGCACGGGCTTCTCCTGCCCGGTCGTCCTCGCGAGGCCTGGCTGAGCCGGCTGGGGCGAACTCAGCCCCCATGGCCCAAGTGACTCCCGAGGTGCCTTTGCCTGCTGCCGCCCCTTCAGCCGTTGGGGTGCACCAAGTTTCGCCTCAGGATGCTGTGGTCGCGCTGCCGCCGTCTCCTCCTACTCCACCGACGGCTGTCTCTCCGACTCCTCCTGCCATTCTGGATCGTGCTGCTGCTGAGCTGGACCGGCTGCGGCAGGATCTTCTTGGCGCCGACCCTCGCTTGGTGGTCGGGCGCTTGGAGCTGGCTTCAGGATGGATTCGCTCCGACGCTTCGATTCGGGCGGCGCTGGTCCAGGCCTCGACGGCTTGCGATGAGGAGAGGCAGGTTGTCCTTGAGGCGAAGGATGCTCGTGACGCAGCCCTAGGGGAGGTGGTCGACGTCCGTGGTCGCTGCAAGGCGCTGGAGGACGAGTTGCAAGGCCTGCGGGACCATCTCATGAAAGAGGTCCGCCTTCGCCAAGAGCAGGAAGAAGGCATGAAGGCTCGCGAGGCGGCCGTCGAGGGCCGGGAGGCCAAGATCAGGAAGCGCCACGACCGCCTAGGCGCGTTGGAGTAGGAGCTGGGAGCGAGGAAGGTCGAGCTGGACGACAAGGCCCAGGTTCTTGCCGAGGACCGCGTGGCCTTTGCGGAGATGGAGGCGAAGGCTCGCTCCTCGCTGAGCTTGCTTTACAGCAGCGGCCTGGAGAGCCCGCTGGCTGGTGCCGAGGATGGCCCCGCCAAGCTGCTTCCCTTCCTGGTTCGCGCTCTTGAAGATGTCGCCCTTGGCCTTGGCCTTGGCCCCATGGCCGAGGCCGAGGCGCGTGTCCTGTCTTCTGCAGCGCTGACGCGGGTCCTCACCCACATGTACCTTCGCGATCCCGGCGTCGACCTCGATAGCCTGCTGGAGCCAGTAAGCGGCGAGCGTGCCGCTGCCGCTGCCGAGGCCGTGAAGGGTCGCGCGGAGGCTCTGCTGGGGAAGTTCCGGACCTTCAGCACCAGGCCGAAGCAAGGCGCTGCCAACCCCGCTGCTCCATGAGGCGAACCCACTCCGCGCTGCTCCACCGCCGACAAGTGACTCCATTGTGGCTCCTGTCCGGTCTTTAATTCCTGCACACGTATCATGCCTCGGGGAGGCATTTAAACTTGCGTTTGGCATTGAGATAACAGTGTGGACTGTAATATTTGCTTTTAAATTCCTTGAAATTTACGCTTTTCCTTCCTACTTGCTTATGTTCTACGCCAGCAGAGCCCGGCCCCGCGCATACCTCAGCCACCGTTAGCCCCGACCGGAAACCAGGACGGGACCAAGGAGTTAGGGGCTACGTGAAAAGTTAGGCTCCTGAGTCGCGATGCTCAGGAGTCCCCCTTGGCGCATGAACAGCAAGTAGGGAGGTGTGATGTGGGTGGATCTATCGTTCTACGTCTGCAGAGCCCGGCCGCGCGCATACCTCAACCGCCGTTAGCCTTTCAGAACTAAGGAGTGAGGGGCTACATGACCAGTTAGGCTCCTGAGTCGCGATGCTCAGGAGTCCCCCTTGACGCTCAAACGGCCTTCGTACCTTGGCTCCGCTCGGGGAGAGACGCGCGAAGAACCAGGCCCGGGGGGGCCTGGCTGGGTGGCGTGTGTCTGGGCGTGACCCACGCGCAGCCCCCGTGCCCAGCCCCCTCGCGCGGCACTCCCGAGGGGAGGCGTTACGATGAGGCTAGACACTGAGCTCTGGGCTCCCTGAGGTTGATGCGGCCCAGGGGCCGCCCTCAGTTTTTTATCACCAGCGTAGAGCATAGCGCTTCCATATGTGTACGGGCATAGCCGCTCCTCGGCAGTGTTGTCAGCTAGCATGGAGCATGGTGCTTCCACTTGTACGTGGGAGGGGGCTCACCTCCGGGAGGAGCCCCCGGGGCGTGTACAGCCCTGCCCTAACACGTGGCTAGCACGGTAGGGCCTGGCGAGGTGTATCTGTGCACCTGTGAGCCAGCGCGGGACTCACGGGGCCCTACCACTAGGCGAGTTGCGCCTGACACTGGGCCTTATCTTGTGATGTGTCGCTGGAAATTTGGTTAGATGCCGTCACTCTACGTCCTCGGGTCCCGGCCCTCGAGCTGGTCTCAGCCGTCGCTGGTATGCCAGGTCGCGATGCCGTGGACAAGGCCAGAGGGTGAGGGCTGGAGAGCTAGTAAGAGCCCTGAGTCGCGATGCTCAGGTCCCCCCCTTTAACGTGCAAGTGGTCGGCATGGAGAAGAAGAGGTGCCGTGGACAGGCATCAAATAATCAAGCATGGTGGGTCGAACGCATAGCCGGAAATAAACGCAAAAGAGATACATGCCACTGGGTCTGGCCCGAGCGACTTGGGGATGATGCAGCCCGTGGGGCGCCCCCAACAAGGTAAGCTAACAACATGAAATAAAAGGGATACATGCCGCAGGGACAGACCCACGCGGCCTGGGAATAATGGAGCCCTGGGGGCACTCCCAGCTAGAAATGAAACTTGAAAGATGTCACCTGATGATGTTGAGGACGAAGGAGTGTTGGTGTAGCTGACTCGGCGGGTTGCGGCAGCCGATCCTCATGAGCCCCCAGACCCAGGGGCCTGGGGAGGCTCCGGAGGCGCTGGTGGCCCCTCGCGGACCATCTCCATCTCCGCCAGGGCTGCGGAACGCCTGGCCTCTTGAGCCTCCATGATGCCCCTCATGAGGCGCAGGTACGTGGCAGCCGCGTTCGGCAAGCTGTAAGGCATGCGAACGTAGCTGTGGGGTGGACCTTCGCAGCGCCCCACTCGCAAGGGCCAGAGGCGCTCCAGAGAGGTGACTCGATTGAGCCCTGGTATGTCGATGCAGACGCGCAGCCCACCATCCTCGCTTGGACGGGGAGCCACAGCTGGTAGGCGGTGGCCGCCTCTCATGACTCTTGACTCCTGTAGCTCCTGAATAGCCTTGCTGACGAACTCCTGAGGGTCTGGCCCTCCTTGCCTTACTCCTTCTTGAGGGAAACGTGTTTCGAAACACGCCTCCATGTGGTGCCCAAGCGCCTCCCTCGTGACCTTAGCCAGGTCGGTGGCCCTCCAGGGGAGAGCCCCCAAGCCCTGCCTCCCGCGATCCGGGTCTTCCACTGATGCGGCCTGAAAGGCTCGTTCCAGCGAATACACCGCGTCCTTCTCTTCACAGGGCACCGTGATGACTCTGCCACTTCCTGGCATCTTGAGGACGTTGTAGCCATGGTGAGTTACGGCCATGAACTTGGCCAGCGCTGGGTACCCAAGGATGGTGTTGTACGGCAGGCGAATGTGGGCGACGTCGAAGTCGATGAGCTCGGTGCGGTAGTTGTCGCGTGCCCCGAAGGTGACAGGGAGGCGGACCTGCCCAATTGGGACCGTGGAGCCGTCGGTGACTCCGGAGAAAGGCTTGGTTGGCTGAAGCTGGTTGTAGGGCACTTCGAGATTGTTGAATGTTTCCACGGACAGGATGTTGAGCCCTGCCTCGCCATCGATGAGGGTCCTGGTGACCACCACGTTGCTGATGATTGGGGAACAAAGCATCGGGACAACTCCAGCTGTGGCCGCACACTTGAGCTGATCTGCTGAGCTGAACGTGATGGCGCACGCCGACCACCTGAGAGGGTGCCTGGCTTCCAGTTTGGGGAGGACTGCATTCACTTCGCGGGCGAACTGCTTGAAGATGCCTTGAGAGGCTGGGGCTTGAGCCCCGCCCAGGATGCAGGCGATCGCGCGCGGCTCCTGGAAGCCCCCAGCCCCCTCGTCCTGATTGCGGTCCTCGTTTCTCCTTGGCTGCAGTGGCAGCGGAGGGAGGCCTATGTTGCCTTGCGGGCGATCCTCGTGAGGCTGATCCCTCCAGTCTCCCTCGCGAGGCGGGACTTGCCAGCGATCCTCGCGAGGTCGATCGCGCCACCCTTGGCGCGGGCAGCGGTCTTCCCGGTGTCCTGCGTTCCTTACTCCTCCTCAACCGTAGCCCCGGTCACCGCGGTCGGGGCGACGGCCAACCCTTCCTTCTCGCACGGCTCGGAGCTCTTGACACTCGTTGGTGTTGTGGGTGTGGAGGTCGTGGTACACACAGTACCGACTGCCCTTGGAAGGTTCGGGCTGATCTCTGCCCCGCTTGGTGTCTGGTTCTGCCGCGAGCACGGCAGCCCCCTTGCGCTTCACATCCTTGGCCTTGGGCTTCTTCTCTTCTGGGTTTGCAGCAGGCAGCTCGAGGAGGGAGAGACGCCCTTCCTCAACCCTGGCGCACTTGGTTGCCAAGTTGAACAACTCCAAGGAAGTGCACAGGTCTTCATGCATCGCCAGCTCCTCCTTCATCTTGACATCGCGCACGCCATCGGAGAAGGCTGAGATGATGGCCTCCTTGGTCACCTTGGGAATCTTGAGGCGTGCGTTGTTGAAGTGCTGGATGTACTTTTGCAGGGTCTCTCCGGGTTGTTGCTTGATGTGGCGCATGTGGCTCACGGCAGGTGGCCGGTCGCGAGTACCTTGGAAGTTGGCGATGAAGCGGGTGCGCATCTCATCCCAGGAGGAGATCCTGCCTGGAGCCAGGTTCAGGAGCCAGGTGCGGGCCCCGTCCTTGAGCGCCATGGGAAACCAGTTTGCCATGACCTTCTCATCTCCGTTGGCAGCTTCGATGCCCAGCTCATAGAGCTAGAGGAACTCCGCAGGGTCGGCCGTGCCGTCGTAACGAGGAGGCAGGTCTGGCTTGAACTTGCCGGGCCACGCGATGCTGCGTAGCTCGGTGGTGAAGGCACAGCAGCCAGCTGTGGCCACGGGAGGCCTTGGGTGATGGAGAGCTTGGTCATGCATGTCCCCACATGCTGCAGCTAGGAGCAGCACGGGGTCTTGACGCGCGGGAGCAGGAGCATGGTCGCGACGTGCTGGAGCAGGGAGCGCCCGGGCAGCTTCTTGCGGGCGAGGGACTTCTTGGCAGCTCTGCTCTTGCCGTGCTGGCACTTGACGGAGCAGGTTACACCCAGGGGCCACGCACCTTGGAGCCATGGCGCCTTCTTGAGGAGGAGGCGGCCGGGGCGCCGCCGGAGCTTCGTCGCCCGCGCGGGGCGGGGTGCGGTGCAGCGGAACGGACGGCGCAGGAGAGCTCCCTGCGGCGCGGACGAGCTCGGCGACGCGGTCGAGCCATTCTTTGTAGACATCATCGACGGGACTGTAGCGTAGGAGCTCGTTTGCCGCGATGAGCGCAGCTCGAGCCTCCATGGGTGTGCGGAGCGCGCGGGACGAAGAACCAGCTGGGGTGAGCGAGGGAGTAGCGGTGCGGCCGTCTTGCCGCACGGACGGATGCTGAGACGACGCTTGCTGCTCGTCCCCCGCTGGGCCGGTGGCAGCGTTGACGGCAGGTGACGGGGAACGGCGAGGACGCCCGCCGACAGGAGCCGTCTGGGCGACGCGGGAGGCGAGAGCGGTCGGCGCTCGGCGCGGGCCCGATGAGCGTCAGACATGGACGCGATGGTCCGAGGAGAACGCGGTGGTGGAAGACAAATTCTGGTGCACCCTACCTGGCACGCCAAATGTCGGATTTCGGGTTCCAACAGACCCTTGAGGTTCGAAAACTGGGGTGCGCGCGGAGATTTCGCCTTCTACCTACCTGCACCCCTCCGCCTCGCTAAGATCTAAGCTATAGAAAGAACAGCACAAGAGACACAGGGTTCGTACTGGTTCGGGCCACCGTTGTGGTGTAATACCCTACTCCAGTGTGTGGTGTGGTGGATTGCTTCTTGGGCTGATGATGATGAGCAATACAAGGAGGAACAGCCTCGCGAGGGTCTGTTCTTGGTTGGGGGGACTGAACTGCTAGGGGGAGTTCACTCACCCTTCTCTCTCTCTCTCTTCTCGATTGCGATCCTGGCTAGTTTCTGGGTTGGCCGATTCTGGATCCTTCTACCCTATGGGTGGCTAGTCCTATTTATAGGCAAAGGCCCTGGGCCTCTTCCCCAAATATTGAGCAGGAAGGGCGCCAACAATTGGCCATTTTGAAGGGGAACATCTGGTACACTTATCTTGACTAAAGTTGGTCCTCGCCTGCCAAAGGCTCTGGTGGTGATGCTGGCTTGGGCTCCACAATGACTTCCTTCCTGCCGTTGGATTGGTCTTGGTCTTGTTGCACCGAAACGGGTGCCTTTGCTTGATGCTCCCGCCTGCGCTTGCTCCCTTTGCACCAAAGAGGAAAGGAGGACACTGCGCGGGCTGGCGCCCGCTTGGCGCCCTTGGTCGTCATGGCTTGCGTCACGGGCGCCTCGTGAGGTACCCTGCCTTGATCTCTCCGCCTCCTCGCCAGCCAGCCTGATGAGGCCGTGCCTGAGGAAGCTCCGTGTCGTCTGCCCCGCGAGGCTTGGCCCCTCGCGAGGGTCTTGGGTCTGTGTTGATGAAGATGGGCCGTGCTGGGCCCCCCTTTGAGCCACGCGGCAGGCCGCAGGCAGGCAAGTCTGGGGAACCCCATTCCCAGAACGCAAGAAGCAGGGCCTAGGCGGATGCCACTCCTTTATCAACTCGCACGGTTGCTAAGGCGCCCACATCCAGTCAACCGCCACGCGGCGCCCAAGGCCGCAGGCTGTTAGGGCCCGCAACGCTTCGCTCTTGCCCTTCTGCCTCCTTGCACGGCCAAGTCCGGGCGCGCCTTGGGCCCGGGGGCTACTTTCGGCATTCTGGGAACGGGGGTCCCCAGACTTTGCCTGCCTGCGGCCTGCGGCGTGGCTCAAAGGGTGGCCAAGCACGACCCGTCTTCACCAACACAAACCAAAGACCCTCGCGAGGGGCCAAGCCTCGCGGGGCGGCTGACGCGGAGCTTCCTCAGGCACGGCCTCGTCAGGCTAGCTCACGAGGAGGCGGAGAGATCAAGGCGGGGTACCTCACGAGGTGCCCGTGATGCAAGCCATGACGACTCAGGGCGCCAGGCGGGTGCCAGCCCACGCAGCGTCCTCCTTTCCTCTTTGGTGCAAAGGAGGCAAGCGCAGCCACGGAGTACCGAGGCATCAGGCAAAGGTTGCCATTTCGGTGCAATGAGACCAAGACCAGGAGGACTACGAGACGTAGGTCACCGTGGAGCCCAAGACGGCGTCATCACCAGAGCTTTGTGCAGGCGAAGACTACTTTTGTCAGGATAGCTAATAATTGTTGTTCCCCTTCAAATTAGGCCGCCAATGTTGGCTCCCTTCCCGCTCGATATTTGGGAAGAGGACCAGGGCCTCTATAAATAGGACCAGCCACCCACATAGGCAGGGTTTTTTTTCGGCCGGTTGGAGGAAGCAGAGAGAGAGAAAGAGAGAGAGAGGGAGGAAGGTGACTGAACTCCTCTAAGCAGTTCATCGCCCCAGCCAAGAACAGACCCTCGCGAGGCTGTTCTTCCTTGTATTGTTCATCATCATCAGCCCAAGAGGCAATCCACCACAACACACACTGGAGTAGGGTATTACACCACAACGGTGGCCTGAACCAGTATAAATCCTGTGTCTCTTGTGTTGTTCTTTCCGTAGTTTTAAATCCTAGCATGGCGGAGGGGTGCAGGTAGGTAGGAGGCAAAATCTCCGCGCCCACCCCAGTGTTCGAACCCCAAGGGTCTGCCGGAACCCGAAATCTGACATTTGGCGCACCAGGTAGGGGTGCGCCGGAATTCGTCTTCCACCAACCCGTTCTCCTCCGACCATCTCGCCCATGTCTGACGCTCGTCAGGCCCGCGCCGAGCGCCGGGCCGCACTCGCTTCCCGCGTCGCCCAGACGGCCCCTGTCGGCGGGCATCCATGCCGTTCCCCTTCACCTACCGTCAACGCCGCCAACGGCCCGGCGGGGGACGAGCGGCAAGCATCGTCCCAGCATCCGTCCGTGCGGCAAGACGGCCGCACCGCAACTCCCTCGCTCGCCCCGGCTGGATCTTCGTCCCGCGCGCTTCGCGCGCCCATGGTGGCTCGGGCCGCCCTCATCGCGGCAAAGGAGCTCCTGCGCTACCATCCCGTCGACGACGTCTACGAAGAATGGCTCGACCGCATCGCCGAGCTCGTCCGCGCCGCAGGGGGCTCTTCTGCGCTGTCCGTTCCGCTGCACCGCACCCCGCCCCGCGTGGGCGATGAGGCTCCGGCAGCGCCCCGGCCGCCTCCTCCTCAAGAAGACGCCATGGATCCAAGGCGCGTGGCCCCTTGGCGGAACCCGCTCCGTCAGGCGCCAGCGCGGCAAGAACAGAGCTGCCAAGAAGTCCCTCGCCCGCCAGAAGCTGCCCGGGCGCTCCCTGCTCCAGCACGTCGCGACCATCCTCCTGCTCCAGCGCGTGGGGACATGCAAGACCAAGCTCCCCGTCACCCAAGGCCTCCCTCGGCCACAACAGGCTGTTGTGCCTTCACCACCAAACTACGCAGCATCGTGTGGCCCGGCAAGTTCAAGCCAGACTTGCCTCCTCGCTACGATGGCACGGCTGACCCTGCAGAGTTCCTCCAGCTCTACGAGCTGGGCATCGAAGCTGCCAACGGAGACGAGAAGGTCATGGCGAACTGGTTCCCCATGGCACTCAAGGACGGGGCCCGCACCTGGGTCCTGAACCTGGCTCCAGGCACAATCTCCTCCTGGGACCAGATGCGCACCCGCTTCATCGCCAACTTCCAAGGCACCCGCGACCGGCCACCCGCCGTGAGCGACATGCGCCGCATCAAGCAACAACACGGGGAGACCCTGCAGAAGTACATCCAGCGCTTCAACAATGCACGCCTCAAGATTCCCAAGGTGACTGGGGAGGCCATCATCTCGGCCTTCTCCGACGGCGTGCGCGACGTCAAGATGAAGGAGGAGCTGGCGATGCATGAAGACCTGTGCACTTCCTTGGAGCTGTTCAACTTGGCAAACAAGTGTGCCAGGGACGAGGAAGGGCGTCTCTCCCTCCTCGAGCTGCCCGCCGCAGAGCCAGAAGAGAAGAAGCTCAAGGCCAAGGATGTGAAGCACAAGGGGGCTGCCGTGCGTGTGGCAGAACCAGACACCAAGCGGGGCACAGATCAGCCCGATCCTTCCAAGGGCAGCCGGTACTGTGTGTACCACGACCTCCACACCCAGAACACCAACGAATATCAAGAACTCCGAGCCATGCGAGAAGGAAGGATCAGTCGTCGCCCCGACCATGGTGACCGGGGCTACGGTCGAGGAGGAGGAAGGAACGCAAGACGCTGGGAAGACCGTGGCCCGCGCCAAGGGTGGTGCGACCAACCTCGCGAGGATCGCTGACAAGAGCAGCCTCGCGAAGGAGACTGGAGGGATCAGCCTCGCGAGGATCGCCCGCAAGGCAACGCAGGCCTCCCACCGCTGCCGCCGCAGCCAAGGAGAAACGAGGACCGCCACCAGGAAGAGGAGGCTTGGGGCTTCCAGGAGCCGCGCGTGATCGCCTGCATCTTGGGCGGAGCACAAGCCCCCGCCTCTCAATGCATCTTCAAGCAGTTTGCCCGCGAAGTGAATGCAGTCCTCCCCAGGCTCGAAGCCACGCGCCCCCTCAGGTGGTCGGCGTGCGCCATCATGTTCAGCTCAGCAGATCAGCTCAAGTGTGCAGCTACAGCCGGAGTCCTCCCGATGCTTTGTTCCCCAATCATCAGCAATGTGGTGGTCACCAAGACCCTCATCGATGGAGGGGCAGGGCTCAATGTCCTGTCCGTGGAGACGTTCAACAACCTCCAAGTGCCCTACAGCCAGCTTCTGCCAACCAAGCCTTTCTCCGGTATCACCGACGGCTCCACGATCCCGATTGGGCAGGTCCGCCTCCCTGTCACCTTCGGGGCACGCGAAAACTACCGCACCAAGCTCATCGACTTCGACGTCGCCCACATTCGCCTACCTTACAACGCCATCCTTGGGTACCCAGCGCTGGCCAAGTTCATGGCCGTAACTCACCACGGCTACAACGTCCTCAGGATGCCAGGAAGCGGCAGAGTCATCATGGTGCCATGTGAAGAGAAGGTCGCGGTGTGTTCCTTGGAACGAGCCTTTCAGGCCGCATCACTGGAAGACTCGGATCGCGGAAGCAGGAGGCTTCCCGAGGCCGCCCCCAAGAAGAAGAAGACATCATCCGGCCTGGCCCCTCAGGAGGCAGGCCCCTCTGGGCCCGCGCCTGCCCAGGGGGAACCTCCCTCCATCGCACAGGAAAGCGCGCCCGGCGCCCTCCTCAGGCAGGGCTCGGGGGCTCTCCCCTGGAGGGCCACCGACCTGGCTTGGGTGACGAGGGAGGCGCTTGGGCACCACCTGGAGGCGTGTTTTGAATCACGTTTCCCTTGAGAAGGAGCAAGGCGAGGAGATCCAGACCCTCAGGAGTTCGTCAGCAAGGCCATTCAGGAGCTACAGGAGTCAAGAGTCATGAGAGGCGGCCGTCACCTACCAGCAGTGGCCCCCCATCCAGGCGAGGATGGCGGGCTGCGCGTCTGCATTGATGTACTAGGGATCAAGCAAGTCGCCTCCCTGGAATGCCTCTGGCCCTCGCGAGTGGGGCGCTGAGGAGGTCCACCCCACAGCTACGTTCGCATGCCTTACGTTTGCCGAGCGCGGCTGACATGTACCAGCGCCTCATGAGGGGCATCGCGGAGGCACGAGAGGCCATGCGTTCCGCAGCCCTGGCAGAGATGGAGATGGCCCGCGAGGAGCCGCCAGCGCCTCCGGAGCCTCCCGAGGCCCCTGGGCCTGGGGGCTCATGAGGATCGGCTTCCGTGGCCCACCGAGTCTGCTACACTAACACTCCTTCGTCCTCAACATCATTAGGTGACATCTCTCTAGTTTCACTTCCAACTAGGAGCGCCCCCCAGGGCTGCATTATTCCCAGGCCGCGGGGGTCCGTCCCTGCGGCGTGTATCCCTTTTTATTCTATGTTGTCAGCTTACCTTGTTGGGGGCGCCCCTCAGGCCGCATGATCCCCAAGCCGCTCGGGCCAGGCCCAGTGGCATGTATCCCATTTGCATTTATTTCTGATTATGCGTTAAACCCACCATGCATAATTATTTGATGTCGGTCCACGGCACCTCTTCTTCTCCATGCCGACCACTTGCACGTTAAAGGGGGGTACCTGAGCATCGCCACTCAGGGCTCTTACTGGCTCTCCAGCCCTCACCCTCTGGCCTTGTCCATGGCATCGCGACCTGGCATACCAGCGACGGCTGAGACCAGCTCGAGGGCCAGGACCTGAGGACGTAGAGTGCAGGCATCTAACCAAATTTGCAGGGACACACCACAAGATAAGGCCCAGTGCCAGGCGCAACCCGCCTAGAGGTAGGGCCCCGCGAGTCCCGCGCTAGCTCACGGGTGCCCAGATACACCTCGCCAGGCCCTACCGTGCCAGCCACGTGTTAGGGCGGGGTTGTACACGCCCCGGGGGCTCCTCCCGGAGGGGGCCCCCTCCCACGTACCAGTGGAAGCACCATGCTCCGCGCTGGCTGACGACACTGCCGAGGAGCGGCTATGCCCGTACACATACGGTAGCACTATGCTCCGCGCTGGTGATAAACAACTGAGGGTGGCCCCCAGGCCGCATCAACCTCAGGGAGCCCAGAGCTCAGTGTCTAGCCTTGTCGTAACGCCTCCCCTCGGGAGTGCCGCGCGAGGAGGCTGGGCACGGGGGCTGCGCCTAGGTTACACCCAGACTCACGCCGCCCAGCCAGGTCCTCCTGGGCCTGGTTCTTCGCGCGTCTCTTCACGAGCGGAGCCAAGGTACGAAGGCCGTTTGAGCGTCAAGGGGGACTCCTGAGCATCGCAACTCAGGAGCCTAACTGGTCATGTAGCCCCTCACTCCGTGGCCCCATCCTGGTTTCTGGTCGGGACCATCGCTGGGTGAGGCACGCGCGCGGCCAGGCTCTGCAGACGTAGAACGATGGATCCACCCACATCATACCTCCCTACTTGCTGTTCGTGCGTCAAGGGGGACTCCTGAGCATCGTGACTCAGGGGCCTAACTGGTCACGTAGCCCCTCACTCCGTGGCCCCGTCCTGGTTTCCGGTCGGGACCATCGCTGGGTGAGGCACGCGCGCGGCCGGGCTCTGCAGACGTAGAACGATAAATCCACCCACATCACACCTCCCTACTTGCTGTTCGTGCGCCAAGGGGGACTCCTGAGCATCGCGACTCAGGAGCCTAACTTGTCATGTAGACCCTCACTCCTTGGTCCCGTCCTGGTTTCCAGTCGGGACTATTGCTGGGTGAGGTACGAGCGGGGCCGGGCTCTGCCGGCGTAGAACATAAGCAAGTAGGAAGGAAAAGCGCAAATTTCAAAGAATTCAAAAGCAAATATTACAGTCCACACTGTTATCCCAGTACCAAATGCAAGTTTAAATGCCTCCCTGAGGCATGATACATGTGCAGGAATTAAAAGCAGGACAGGTGCCATGACGGAGTCACTTGGTGGCAGGGGAGCAGCGCGGAGTGGGTTCGCCTCACGGAGCACCGGGGCCGGCAGCGCCTTGCTCCGGCTTGGTGCTGAAGGCCCGGAACTTCCCCAGCAGAGCCTCCGTGCGACCCTTCACGGCCTCGGCAGCGGCAGCGGCACGCTCACCACTCACTGGCTCCAGCAGGCCGTCGAGGTCGACACCAGGATCGCGAAGGTAGATGTGGGTGAGGACCCGCGTCAGCGCTGCAGAAGACAGGACACGCGCCTCAGCCTCGGCCATGGGGCCAAGGCCAAGGGCGACATCTTCAAGAGCATGAACTAGGAAGGGAAGCAGCTTGGTGGGGCCGTCCTCGGCGCCAGCCAGCGGGCTCTCCAGGCCGCTGTCATAAAGCGTCCTCAGCGAGGAGCGAGCCTTCGCCTCCAACTCCGTGAAGGCCGCGTGGTCCTCGGCAAGAACCAGGGCCTTGCTGTCCAGCTCGGCCTTCCTCGCCCCCAACTCCTGCTCCAGCGTGCCTAGGCGGTCGCGGCGCTTCCTGAGCTTGGCCTCCCGGCCCTCGACGGCTGCCTCGCGAGCCTTCACGCCTTCTTCCTGCTCTTGGCGAAGGCGGACCTCTTTCGCGAGCTGATCCCGCAGGCCTTGCAGCTCGTCCTCCAGCGCCTTGCAGCGACCACGAACGTCGACCACCTCCCCCAGGGCTGCATCACGAGTAGCCTTCGCCTCCAGGACGGCCTGCTTCTCCTTGTCGCATGTCGTCGAGGCCTGGACCAGCGCCGCCCGAATTGAGGCGTCGGAGCGAACCCATCCTGAAGCCAGCTCCAAGCGCCCGGCCACCAAGCGGGGGTCGGCGCCAAGAAGATCCTGACGCAGTCGGTCCAGCTCAGCAACAGCACGATCCAGAACGGCAGAAGGAGCCGGAGAGACAGCGGCCGGTGGAGTAGGAGGAGAAGGCGGCAGTGCAGCCGCGGCATCCTGAGGCGGAGTCTGCTGCGCCCCGACAGCTGTAGTGGCAGCGGCAGGCAAGAGCACCTCAGGAGCCACTTGGGCCGTGGGGGCTGAGCTCGCCCCAGCCGGCTCAGCCAGGCCTCGCGAGGACGACCGGGCAGGAGAAGCCTGTGCATCGCGGTCACCCTCCTTCGCAGGCAGAAGCGCCGCCATGGATGGAACCACGGGAGCCCCCTTCGGCTTCTTTGCTGCGGGCGCCAGCCTATCCAAAAGGATGCGGACATCAAGCCTCAGAAGCAGAGAAAGAGATAAAGACAAGAATCGAATGCTTACGGGTCGTCGCCAGTGAGCTCAAGCGGCCTCCGGCCAAATTTGAAGCCTGAAAGTCGGCTGGAAGGGTCAACCTCTGGAAGCTTGGAGGCGGAAGGTGCATCTGCGGTTCGCCCCGGGGCCGGGGGAGACCTGCGGGAGATCGGCCCGGTCCTGTCCTTCTTCGGGATCGGGGGCGAGCTCCCGCCGCCCTGCCCGTCGTTGTCCTCGTCGCCGTCTTTGTCGTCATCCTCATTGTCATCACTCGGAGAGAGGCGGAGAGTGCGGTACCTGCGCCGGGGGAGGGGAGCCCTCGACTCTCCGTCAGTCGCCTCGGAGTCAGGCCCTTTTCCCCGCTCCCCTCCTTCCTCCTCTTCGCTGGAGTCGCTGGAGGGCACGTCCACCGGTCCCTCGGGAGCTTCCAGGGGCACGGGCCCCTCCCCGTTGAAGATGGGCATGGACTTCACCACCCGCTCCCAGTCGTCGCGGAGGAACAAGGGTGTAGGAGCGCCCTCCAACCTCGCCACATTGCCCCCGACCAGAGATTGGAGAACCGCAGCCAGGTCTCCGTCGGCCAAGGCCGCGGGGCTCGGACGGGGCCTCCACATTGGAAGTGAGTACTGCCGAAGCGGAGCCAGCCGGTGTTCCAGGAACTCCCTCAGCAGCCACGCGCCGGTCAGCTTCTCCGCCGCCATCTCGGTCGGCCTCAGATCCGCGTCCATCTTCTCCAACACCATCTTCACGCAGGGATCCGCGAGCTCCACTCAACCCCAGTCGCTGGAGCTCGTGGGCTGCTCCGTGGGCAGGATCAGCCGAGGGTGGATGCGCCCAGCATCCACCAAGATCCACTTGCTCCTGAAGCCCTCAATCCTCTTCCCAGAGTTCGAGATGGCAATGGCGCCGCCGTACGCGACAAAGCTCGCGCATGCGGAAGCAGTCCCACGAGAGGTCCGGAGGTAGAAGTAGTGGCACAGTAAGGCCACTGAGGGCTGCACCCCAACGTGAGCCTCACAATAATAAGCAAAGATTGCCAGGAGAAGGACGGAGTTGGGATGGAGATGCAGGGCCTGTAGCTTGTAATGGCGGAGGACAGAGAAGAAGAACTCGGAGAAGGGAGGCACCAGGCCAGCAACAATGGCACTTACGAAGAGCGGATAGAAGGTGCTCCTTTGACCCTCAGGGGTGGCGGAGCCGGCCTTGAACACCTTCGCCCCGTCGATGCCCCACGCCATCGCCATCCGGCGCAACCGGGCAAGGCTCGCCTCTGACACGTTCGGCGAGTCCATGGCAGACGAGTACGAAGTTGCGGCCGGGGGCTGACGAGGTGCCATGGCTCCCTAGGTCGCACAGTCAGAGCAGATCTGGAAATTTCGGAGGAAGGAAGGAGAGGCGCAAGAAAGGGGATCTGAGCAGCAACCGGGGAAAGCAAGAAGCAGGTCCTAGGCAGATGCCACTCCTTTATCAACTCGCACGGTTGCTAAGGCGCCCACGTCCAGTCAACCGCCACGCGGCGCCCAAGGCCGCAGGCTGTTAGGTCCCGCGGCGCTTCGCTCTTGCCCTTCCGCCACCCTGCACGGCCAAGTCCGAGCGCGCCTTGGGCCCGGGGGCTACTTTCGGCGTTCTGGGAACGGGGGTCCCCAGATTTGCCTGCCTGCGGCCTGCGGCGTGGCTCAAAGGGGACCCAGCACGGCCCGTCTTCACCAACACAAACCCAAGACCCTCGTGAGGGGCCAAGCCTCGCGGGGCGGACGACGCGGAGCTTCCTCAGGCATAGCCTCGTCAAGCTGGCTCACGAGGAGGCAGAGAGATCAAGGCGGGGTACCTCACGAGGTGCCCGTGACGCAAGCCATGACGACTTAGGGCGCCAGGCGGGTGCCAGCCCGCGCAGCGTCCTCCTTTCCTCTTTGGTGCAAAGGGGGCAAGCGCAGCCGCGGAGTACCGAGACATCAGGCAAAGGTTGCCATTTCGGTACAACGAGACCAAGACCAGGAGGACTACGAGACGGAGGTCACCGTGGAGCCCAAGACAGCGTCATCACCAGAGCTTTGCACAGGCGAGGACTACTTTTCTCAGGATAGCTGATACTTGTTGTCCCCCTTCAAATTAGCCCGCCAATGTTGGCTCCCTTCCCGCTTGATATTTGGGAAGAGGACCAGGGCCTCTATAAATAGGACCAGCCACCCACATAGGGAGGGGTTTTTTCGGCCGGTTGGAGGAAGCAGAGAAAGAGAAAGAGAGAGAGAGGGAGGAAGGTGACTGAACTCCTCTGAGCAGTTCATCGCCCCAGCCAAGAACAGACCCTCGCGAGGCTGTTCTTCCTTGTATTGTTCATCATCATCAGCCCAAGAGGCAATCCACCACACCACACACTGGAGTAGGGTATTACACCACAACGGTGGCCCGAACCAGTATAAACCCTGTGTCTCTTGTGTTATTCTTTCCGTAGTTTTAGATCCTAGCATGGCGGAGGGGTGCAGGTAGGTAGGAGGCGAAATCTCCGCGCGCACCCCAGTGTTCGAACCCCAAGGGTCTACCGGAACCCGAAATCCGACAAATAGCCCCGACCAATGGGGATTTTCCACATGTAAAATCATCATTGGCTGGAGGAAACACATGTCGGCTCATTGTTGGGACAGATGTCATCCACTCATTGGACAGAAGGCGCATATGATACGTCGACACATGGCACGGCCCAACAGAGGCCCATTCCTATGAAAAGGCTGTTAACGGCTTGTTCGCATATAGCCCATTTACAACCTTCTAACCCAGGGCCCGTTACGCCCTATCCGAATTAGGCCCAGTAGCATCATCTGGGCCACCCAATATGATTCCAGCCCGTTTTCACTTCTGGCCCATGTATGGCCCATGATGTCTTTTGGCCCATATGAGGCCCTATGTAACTCTTGGCCTATTAACGGCCCGTGGTGAGACTGGCCCGTAATGAATAGTGTATCACTTTACACCCATTAATGGCCCGTGGTGAAACTGGCCCATAATGAACAGTGTATCACTTTATACCCATTAACGGCCCATTATTCCATTGGGCCATTTCCAGCCCATGTTATCTTTCGGCCATCTCAGAGCCCATTTATTCTTGGGCTCATTTCCAGCATTCGTTTACTTACGGCCCGTTACTGTCATTTTCTGCTTGTGGGCCAAATTCAGCCCGTGGTTACAGTCGGCCCGTTTGTGGTCCGTTAATACGTTGGGCCGTTTTCATAGCGTCATCAAATACGGCCTATTAATGATGGCCCGTTACGGTCGGCCCATGAACGGACGAGTCCAACTCTAGCCCGTTTACGGCCATAGTGCGGCCTGTTATTGGCCCATGTTTGGCCAATCAATCATACTGCCCATATAAGGCCCATTGATGATACGGCCCGTAGAAGGCCCATTGTTTCTACGGCCCGTAGAAGGCCCATTGTTTCTAAGGCTCGTAGAAGGCCCACTATTTCTACGGCCCGTAGAAGGGCCACTACTTCTATGGCCCATATGAGGCCCAGTGCCACTACAGTAAATATTAGCCCATGGTTATTGTGTCCTAGTTTAAAAAATAGGTTATTGCAGCCACTAGCAAACCTCGGGAAAAGAACTGCAATGACTACAAACAAACAAATAAACAAGACAACAAGGAAATAAATAAGCAAGCAACTTATGCTAGGCTATCACGGCTATCACACATATTACATCCACTGGGCATCAAAGTTCGCCACCAGTGCAAATAAACGCGCCGACAAAAGAATATACAAAAGTGAGAGCACTTCAGAAGGCACTAGGCCTGGCCAGGTCGGGCCCCCCCAAACAGCTGAAGCAGCTGAGTAGACCTCAGTTGTGTCAACGATAGATGCATCAACACTAGATTTAAGGCATGATGGTGCGCACGGTAGTCCTTTGACATCTTCATTGCATCTTTGACTTCAAGTCGGAGCTGAGCTGAAGCAAACCTTTCCGCTTTAAGTTGAGACTGAAGACGTCGAACTGATTGAGGCAGCGACTGCATAGAGGTTGTCTCACACCTGCTGGTGAGTAGCTTCAACTCACTGTCTTCATCAAGACAGGACCTTGGGATCATCTTGTTGTCCCCAAGATGGTTTGGCTCACTATCTTCCCTAAAGTTCCGCCTGGCGTAAGAGATACGAGTCTGAAAGAGAAACAAGGAGACATGTAACAGGTTTCACAATTATATAAGCAAGTAAATATAGATCAAATAATATTGGAAGAAACGGAGGATAATGAAGCTTAGGTTCAGACTGATGATACATAATCAAATAGCAATTAATTAAGTACAACGTAACAAGGCAAAAGGGAGAGAGGTACTGACAAGAGCAATGTAGAGCCCATTATTGTTTTGAGACCGTATGATCCTTTGAGCAAGGAGATTCATCTGAAATTAGTTTTCATACAAGAGAGAAGGTAAGGCAGAAGCAGAAATTTAGGAGTTCAAATTTTGAATTGATATCATAGACAGTACCTGACGCTGGGCCCCCAGCAGTTCTAATAGGGGTTTGGCCACTGGAGTAGGGGTAAAGTGTGGTACAGTTGGGCATGTGTTTTCTGTGGCTGCTGATCTATCTAATTTAACAGGTATCACTACCTTTTCCAAATACCTAGTTTGTACTCCTTGAGGATCTGCACTCACCCTCTTCCTTTTGGACATCTATTACGAAAGAACAACATTTGACTAGAAAAACATAGTGTGATGACACATGGAATAGGTACAGAAAATGGATAGGTATGTCATATACTCATATATGATGCTTAAACTAAGCAGATGGTGTAACAAAGTAGAAGTAATGCAAGAGGTCAGATGCAAAATATGTGCGACCAATACAACTTTGCAAAGTTAGAGCAAGCACCTTGATGGGTGAATAAGATAGGCCATCCTCCACCATGCCAAGTTTTGTTAGCCAGTGGATCGTTCCGCAATATTCCTCTCGTGCGCCCATTCTCATATTGATTTTGATAATGTTCAATATCTTACATGCATGAAAACATAAAAACAAGTGAGGTTTTCTTTGTAATGCAGAAGTGATTCTAATCCAATACTGCCTCCCTGTAAACCCCTTTGTGCTATCTCTGCAATTCTTTTAAAAGATGACATGCATGCTGTAATTTGTTGTGTGCATTAATATAATATGGCCTACTACTCAAAATATGAGAGCTCCAGAAGTGATGACACTTCGCAGATGATAGCTTCAACATATAGTAAAGAAGAACAAGTCGACCTGACCTGACAGATTCAAGTTATACTAAGGAGAACAACTCGACCTGACCAGTCGACCGCAAGAGAAGAGTATCATCTTAAAGAAGAGCAGAAGAGCAAGCAGATTGAAGATATTACAAGTCTTTCAAACAATGTCGGTTGGCCACCCATGATGAACCAGAGCGCACAGAGAAATACTATTCTTTCCGGTCACTCCATATGTGGCTCACATGCATTTCGAAACTAAAGTAGGAACATTTAGCTAACCAATTAAACATCTCTCAGTTTTACTAATATCAACAATAATATTAGATATGAATTTGTACAACTAAGCTTGTTTAGCTCGATGGGTGGAGCAGTGCTATTACGACACGAACCACGTAGGCTGATCGTGGTCATCATAAAATGGGGAAAACATAAGCATGATGAGTACAATGTTGACCGTGGCAGTGGGATGGCAGATCCGAAGTTGCAAACCGTGCAAAGGGTAGTTAGCAACCGATGTTTTCTTTGAAATAACAACTAAGATTTGGTATGGACAAGAAAGTACGGTCAACAAGTGACAAAGAAATGCAATTATGTTGTCTCTCTATATGTCGCGACATGCATTTGGAAACTCAAGTGGGACCTTTAGCTAACCAATTAAATGTGTTGGTTAATTAATATCAGTATCATATCACAATCATATTTGAACAACTAAGCTTTCGAATTCTGAGTGTTGTGTTGTTTATCTTGAAGGGTGGAGTAATGCTAGCATGACAGAAAGCACCTACGCAGATCATAGTAGAGTAGATAAAAGGGGAAAACCCTAAGCATCAAGAGAAAAATCAGGAAAGTGGAACTAGCTGGACCAGTGGGTGGCGCACATGCTTTTCGAAGTGAATATAGGAACATTAGGTGACCAATTAAACGTTCTCTGTTTTAGTGATATGAGCATCATATCAGATTCGTATTTCAACACGTAAGCTTTGAGTTGAGGTCTTGAGGAGCAGTGCTAGCACGACACGAAGTACCTACGATGATGGTAGTGAATATAAAGGGGGGAACCATAAGCTTTACGAGTATAGTGCCCGTGCCATGGCGGATCTGAAGGTGCAAACCAGACAAAGCTACTTCGCAACCAATGTTTGCTTTCAACTAGCCACTACGATTTGGTACGGACAAGAAAAGTACAGTAAACAAATTACGATCTATTTTCCAGGTGAGATCAATAACTTAAGCACATATGGAAGAGTACCACCTCTCTTGCGATGCTGTGTAGGCCTATGCTGATACGTTGAGGGTGTTGCGGGTGCGATGGCTGTCGGCGGTGGGAAAGAAGACTTTAGATGGCAGACGGCCGGGTGGGGGATATATCCTGTTGCCGTGGACGAGGCAGTGGTAGGAGCGACAACAGCAAGGTGGACGACAGCGCCGATGAAGCGAGAGGAGGCGATGAAAGGATCCTGGTCCAGCGCCGTGGATGAGAGACATCCATCTCTTGAAGTGGACGACGGGGTAGGGGTAGCGGCTCCGGCAAGGTGGAGGATGGGGTGGCGGATGGAGGAGGTTGGCCGCAGTGCGGAGGTTGTCATGCCATCAATGGTGTATGAATGGGGAAATGGAGGGGAGAGGGGATCTCAAACTTTGGGACGCGCTTCTCTGAAATGGGGGAAAGTTACGAACTTATCCCCCGTTTAAAATTTTGGACATCGCGTCGGTTGGGGATAGGACGGTAATCTCGCATCTCCCAAATATTTGCCGGCAACTATTTCGTCCGAGGAGAGGGTGTTTTGCCGCCCACGGTTGGCGCCCACAGTGTATGAACGGGGCTGACAGGTAGGGCGGTTGTGTCACGTCTGATGGAAGTTACACATCTACCCCTATTTAAAATATTAGCCTACATCGAATTCGGACGAGGAGAGTTTGTTTTGGCGCCCACCGTGTATGAATGGGGAAATGGAGGAAGAGACACATGTCTTTCGGACGAGCTTGAATCAAATGTGTTTTGCCGCCCACGTTTGGCACCCACCGTGTCTGAATGGGCTCAGAGGCCGCGTGTCACGTCTAATTGAAGTTACTAGTCTACCCCTATCGACAACAGTGTAAATCCGGTCGATAAGGATGTCAAGTGTCAGGGGTAGACAATAATTTCCAACTCGCAAACACTTGCTTCGGGCAGCCCACAAATTATAGTGGGAGTTTAGCCGCTTCGTTCAAAACTAGGGAGAATTAGAATTCACGTTTGCCCTAGGACCTGGCAAACTAAATTCAAATCCAATTTGTATTCGATTACGAATATCCACAGATAATTATACGTTTTGTTATTTATTTATTCAAAACCACAACAAAGATTTATTCCACCTTTATATATGATTATGATTTAGAAATACCGTGATCTTCGAATTCAGTAGGTTGGATACACTCTGAGTCAAACAGTTATTTCATCCAATACAATATGCTCACACGAAAAACAGTTCACCTTATGTCAATCATACAAGTATTGAGGATTACCTCGCCTAAAAAATTCGGATCATTACAACACATGGACAACATAGGGGGTCTTGCAACATAATCCATTCAGAGACATGACACAACATGCAAGTACAATAATCTAATGACAATTTCAACTGGTATCTAAAGAAGAACCGAGATTACCTTGGGCTTTAGATAGTAGAAACAGCATGACCTCCTCCGTCTTCAAATGCAACATTCTTACTTCCTCCAATTCTTTGGGTTGCTTGCATAATGCGTGCCGCTAATTCCATAATTTCCAGCCTCAAGATAAAGATTACCTCATTCATGGTAGCCACACCATCTCTTTCTGCCTCTAGTAGAGCCTCAAGCACTATAATATTTGTGCTCAGACTGCTCTCCGGCGGTGTTGCCTCTGAACTGCTACCATCTGGTAACATGGATGGAGCACTGCTTCCACAAATAGATTCTGGGGTTGTACATTGTGTCCTAGTGTGAACGGCATCCTGAAAGGTTTCCGCTGGACATCAGTAAGAGATAGTTATCGTATGATCCAGGCAGTAAGCTTACATGGTAAACGACGGAGAATTATTGCCGAGCATGGCAAACTATATTTAAATGGTTTGAAGCAGCATCAACCGAAAACAAATTAAAATGGTAAGATGAAACTAGGGATGTAAGTGGCAAATAAACGACATCCGCCAGTCCCATCTAGTTAGTTTTTACTACCTCCCTAGTTCATTTTCCTCAAAAAACAAAAACTCTTTTGAACTATCATACCACTAGTGGACTTTAATCAGGATTAAACGGGACCCAGTTGACATCCCTAGTTGAAAGGGAGTGTACAACCGCTATATTTAAGTTGCCGAGGCATCTAAGCAGTTGAAATAATCTGAGAAAGCACTTAACAGTGTGGCCTCATATAAACTATGAAGACAGTCTTGTGATGAAGTTGAGAGGAAAAGTTAAGGACTCAAATGAAATAGGCATGCATTTCTTTACGATAGTACAACAGGCAGTGCTGACATATTTGCCAACTCAGGTATAGCGTAACAACAAATAAGCATTCGAATCAAGCAATACAGCAAAGCAGACAACTGAACTATTTGTAATTCGGTAGGATTACACGTTGAGGGCACAAGCCAAGAAAGCAGCCCACTCGCATTACATTTCACATGTACTAAAACACACTGGCTTACCATATGTTGTTGTGAAGCCTTGTTGTTGTTGCGATGTTCTTTGAAGATATTGTCAACATCCCGTGGTTACAAATCTAGTTGTTGTAGTTTATTCTGCACCATCTATTTAGGTAAAATTAATTTTAATCGCATGCACTGGTCCGAATTGATCATCAATGGTTCATCTAAACTAATGAAAGAAGGGTGTGTGCATACACGACAATATATCTGCTTCCCTCTATTTTTATGCTTGTTCGAGGTGCCAGCCCCAAAAGAACAAATATTTTGCTTGATGGGGTTGGCAGCTCCATAATTAATAGAAGCATCAAATTAGTCATGCAACTTGGGAAGATCAAGAACACACAAACAAGTAATGAACAGAGGCTCGGAGAAGTGATGTAATAGCTAGCATCAGAACATGTAGGGTAAAACAAACAAAAAGCAGCGGAACCACATGCTAGTTTGCTGATGTGTAATTAAGCATAGAGAACATTAAGCAGTCTGATGGAACTAACAGGTGGCATCAGAACAAAACTAAAGCATGAAATTCCAAATGTGTTTATTCTAAATATCATAACAAAAGCAAAAATGTGTATGTGTATGAATAAAGTGGATGATTATAAAGTTTGAACATGCCCGTATGTGTATATCTCTAGGTTTGATATATGAATTTGAAATCACGAAATCCCAGCTTAAAAATGTACCTCCGTTTAAATGAATTACAAAAGCTAATGATGGAGTCGAATTCCAAAATTCCAATCTTAGGTTTGTAATTCTGGTACATCAAGGTATATCACGCATGTTCAAAAGTATCGTTATCTCATAGTACAAACTATGAAACAAATTGATCAACCATGAGTGCACAATATCTCAATTACGCTAAAGTCCCTCAAATATAGACACCTCACTCTTTATCTGAAGTCAATCCCCCCACCACCAGACACACACACACACATAGAGAAGTCATTCTCTCCCCCAAACACCAACACACGAGCACATTAACACCCCTCTCTCTTGTAAAGTCCGGACCCCAACATAGGTCTCTATCACTTTGTCTCTTGGGCATGCACACATCTCTTCCCTCACTCTCTAGGTCTCCCGCTATCTCTCTTACCCAAGCACACGCACTATGTAGAGTGTATATTTCCCATACACACAGAACGTCGCCCCCAAACATCTATCTCCCTAGTTATGTGGTTCTCGCGCACTCACCTCACACACCACCCCCATTGCAAACAAGCACACTTTGTCTACTTGTGCACCACTCTCCTCTTTCTATCTCTCCCACATGCGGACCCGCCCCAGCTCCTTCCTTGTATACATATATGTCGTGACTCTTTGCATAGCTCCCTAATGTATAATCGTTCTCGATTTCGCACATTGTTCTCTACACCATCTATTCTAGATCTCTCATGAAGCCCCTATCACACACACGATGACTCGCTTCCCTTGCGTCTCCGTTCATAGGCCAATTTCGGACAACATCAACATTGTCTTCATATCTATACGCCTTTTACTGACACAAACGACCCCTCTCGCCCCCTCTCTTCCCCTCTCTCTCTCTCTCTGTCTCTAGCTCTCTCTTTCTCTCTTTCTCTCGCTCTCACACCCCTCTCCTACACACACACTCGATGCCTCTTCCAAATAGTCTGCTCCCCCCGCCCGCACCTGTGCTATCTCGCTACTACACATGTCACACCTTTCCCCCTTCCCTTATACTAGGTTTACATCATCAGTGGTCTCTCTACTCCACATACACTCTCTCCCTCTCACACTGTCACACACAAACGCGTGCACAAACACACACAGACACGCACAAACACCCATTTATCTGGATCCTCATCTCTCCTCATGTCCGCATGTATATCTCACACACTCACTCTCTAATTATGTATATGTGTCTCCATGTTACACAACACAAAGCCCCATGTACATGTCTCTCTCTATCCTCCACACACATAGACAAAAAGAATCTGTTATCATTGCCTCAGTCTCTAACATATCTCTCTCTCTCTCTCTCTCTCTCTCTCGCAAACACGCTCAACAAGGGTTTCCCTGTGAATAACTTACCATCTATTCATCAACATTCGTGGCAGTACGGAGAACATGAGACGTGAAAAAGAATAAATCTACTCATGCTTAGACCACCTAGTATGACTACTAGGACTAGAGCAAGCCAAAAAGCGCGCCGCCGTCACCCCCTCCTTGTCAGCGACGGGAAAATCTTTTTTTTACACAGTCGAGAAGTCATTGTGCTAAGGCCCCACATGTCGAGGCGTTGAATAGAATGTAGATGCTAGTTTACGGAAGCAAGTATCGATAATACGTTTGTATCTCCATACTTATATTTCTTCCCTTATAAAAAAACCGAGTTGGTGATGATGGTACGTGTGCCATCTTGCAATATAGACCGTCCAATCTATATCTGACAGATGGAAATTAAACTAAAAGATGCCTGCACCCCTCTCCACATTTGCAGGCAAGGCCTTCCCTCGTTCATCCTTATCTCCAACAAACCTCATTGTTGAGCAATTAAGAAAGGAAGCCTCTGGAACAAACTGGCCTGGTGGCCGCTGCCGGCGTCGTCAATCCCCATGCCTCCGCTCAGTCCGACCACCAACCACCACCACACCCCACTCCTCTTCACCTTATCTCATATTTCTCGAGATATCATTAGTTTTTACACATGGGATTACTCCCGCAAGGGTCAATCACAACAAGTGTTTTATAAATAATGCATCTTGATGTTCGGTGCAATGCATAGATCTTGCTAGTACTCCTACACAAGACTAAGTTGGTGATGCTGGTGTGTCTGCCATCTGTCGTTTCTAACCATTAGATCTACATCTAATGATTGTGCGGTAAGTTGTTGCCTTTTCTCACCAACATCCCACTTGTCTACCAATTGGCAAAATAACCCATAATTAGTATCTTAAAACCAACTACATCCCCCTCTGACCTCACCAAAACAGCCCAAGGAATATATTCTTATTGAAACATAATATATCTCTAGTGACATATGTATATCAAAATTAGAGTGTTTTGTACCAAGTTTGTGAATAAGTATTATTCTAATTATGATTCGTTGCAACGGACATGAACATTGCTAGTATTTCCAACCATGCATTTTTCCTAGTATTCCATAGTTTCGAGTTTTCCATCAAGATATTAGTCACTCATGGTTGATATTTACTTTCAATCATGTACACATATGCACTATGTAAAAACATACCCAAAATTTCTTAATCCACGCTTAAAACTACCTAGTACTCCTACCGATTAGGTTCGTTTAAACCCATTTATGACAGGGTTGGCCCACACGTCCGTGCTGACGAGGCAGCTTAAACCAACACATTTTGTATGACCGTTGACACGAGGGACCCACATCTGACCTTCTATCCTGTTATTCCCCCTCAAATCATTATTTTTCCTGAACATTACTTCAAACATTACTGATGCGTGTTCGTCGGTGGTGCCGGTGATGAGTGAGTTGGCCGTCGCTCCGCCGGACGGGCCGGACGCCGCGCTAGCCTCCGCACGGGTTGGCAGGCTGGCCCGAGCATGACTCACAAGCGAGCAAGCTGCCGCGCTGGCCTTCGCTCGAGCCAGATGGCTGGCCTTAGCGCGGCGCGCGCGAGCAAGCCGCCGCGCTGCCGTGCCAATCTACCTAGCAAACCTTGCAGACAAGCAGCTGGACGGAGCTATCTTGGCTAGCTAGCGGCCGTGAGCGCAGGACGGAGCTGGCATCCGGGCTGCCGCAACATGGGCTCCGCACCACTGGCGGTTTTGACCTTGCCTTCTGCCGGCGGCGGTAGCTGCGTCCCATGGCCGAGGATGACTAGGTGGATGGGCGGGAGGTAGGAGGTCACTCGAGGATTTTTGTTGGTAAGAGCATGTACAATGGTTGATAAGGTAGTCTTATCTTGAGTCTGCCATGTATGCAAGTGGTAGTAGTTTCTTGGCATTTTAGTGGTTTCTTGCATTATTAGAGCAAGTAAAATAGAGCTGAGTCAGCGTGCTATAAGAAATAAACTAGTATATTTCTGCTTAGTTGGAGGAAAGAGAAGAGGAGAGAGAAGGTAAGCGGGCTCTTCGTGAAGAGCCAGCTCTAGCACGTGCTCCAAGGCACTTTGTGAGAATGAGAAGTGGGCCACATAATAAAAAAGTAGTACACTCTTTTGATCTATTATTGTACATGTTGGCTATAAGATGGGCTGTAGATGACATGGCACTGGCTTATAGCCAGCAGCAGATGATAGGGGTTTCTTGTAAGGAACAATGTATGTACTACTAGCGACAAAAGGCGATTCTAGGTTGCGTTGTACTCCAACGAGTACTACTAGTGGTCGCGGGAGTGTATACCTCATTTTGTGGGTTCGATCCCGGCCGAACGCACGCCGGCCTTTAAAAAAAATAGTACTACTACACTTCGCTGCGAGCCAATATTTTAGACGGGTAGTTTGAGTTTTGAAGTCAAACGGACGTGCGGCCCCACAATCTAGGTGCACTGGACAGCCTAGCCACGTAAACGGGTTTTCCTTCCCAGCATCCCGTGGCTCGCGTGCTCGCCCTAGACGCACCTCGCTTGCAGCTTCCTCATTAGCTAGTAGCATATTTAAACTAGCGCCTCCCAATTAATCCCGAGGAGCCGGAAAAGCCTGGCGGGGCATTGGGAACTGCGCAATATGGCTCTATACATAAAGTGTTCTACTACTACTCTGTAGCTTGTGGCGTTGCACGCATGGACTTCACTCCATTATCGGCTCTACTATAAAAGAAATTCCTCTTGACGTGTTTTTTTTGAAACAGAGGCAAACGCTTTGCTTCATCTCATTCATAAAGAAGGAACTACTAATAAAGTTTGACGAGATCCATTACACCTCCACAAATGGAAGCGAAAAGCCTAGTCCCGCTGTATCAAATAACTCAAATGTTCTGCCCCCGCAGTAACCGTCGCTGATAAACAGGCTGCTAGTGTGTGCGTGAGAGGAGCGGCTGAGTAGGCCAGCTACGTGAGAGGAGCGGCTGAATAGAGCACCGAGAGTACCCACTAGGCCACTACGCAGGTGTACTTCCCCTGCATTGATAGTATAGCGATGGTTCTAGAGAACAGTAGTACCCTCCACTTCCAACTATAACTCCTTGGCCCTGAGATTCAAGAGTTCAAAACTGGTGCAGTAGACTAGACTAGACTAGAAGTACAGTACATCACACTACTAGTTGTGAAAAGTAGTGATAGTGCTGCTATAGTGCGAGTACATACTCCTCCGTCACATAATGTAAGACGTTTTTTGACACTAGTTGGCGTGTACAAAAAATGGCAAAAACATACCCAAAATTTCTTAATCCATGCCAAAAACTACTACCTAGTGCCAAAAATTTCTTACTAGTGCTATTATTTACAGTATAATGCAATCCCACAACGTTCCATAATGCTAGTACTCCCTCTGTCTAGGTGCATAAGGCACCTAAGAGAATTTAGGATTTTCAAGTATATTAGTCGCCCTTCATTAGTTAGCACTAATGACTTGTATGCCTACCCCCAATGCACTTAGCATTTTCAGCTTCACATTTATCTCCCTTCCATATGCAAACCAATCAACCGCCTCTACCATTTACTTTTTCTTTGCATGCATGCAAGCTGGACCTAAAGAATTGTGTGAAACAATCTGTTAGCCTATGCATGTTTAGTCCTACCATCATTACACTTAATGCGGGTTTAACTAGAGGGAGAGAAAAACATGAGGAGCGTCCAATCAACATATGCCTAGTTCACGGTGCCATTTCTTAGGTGCCCTATGCACCTGGACAGAGGGAGTACTAGTAGTAAATAAGAGCCTCACCCCTTCACTGAGGAACGATCTATAGTTGGAAGGGACGAGGCCCTGCGGTTACTACGCTCTTATCTCCTCCTTGCTAGTTCCCCTCCCCCCGAAGAGAAGGCAGTTTGTCGCTGCTCCCATGGATTCGCCAGGCGGTTCTCCTCCTCGTCGGGGCTGAGAGACCTTGGACGACGATCCTGTGGGAGAAATCGCACGCCGCTCCGACGTCCTCACCGCTGCAAGACTCGGTGCTTCCTGCACCAACTTTTTCAAGACGCTGCTTAAACAAGCCATGCTTGTTGGTCTTCCATGCGTCCTCGAGGAGAAGGTTCTTCTATGGGACAATCCTTCGAACAGTCCACCACTCCCTGGCCATGGTTGCACGTTGACTCCGCTAGAGTTGCCGACGTTGAGAGGTAGTCGGATTTTGTCCGATGAGCAGGTCAGTAATGGAGTTTGATCATGTAGTACTTAGTTATTCCATTTCCATCCCATAATTTCTCCGCTGCCCACCGTCTTATATATAGGTATGGGTCGGTGCCAATGAATATTGGCTTGCATACCTCCGGCCGGATACCACCATCATTTTGCACAACATCCACAGCAGTGCGGCCGTTCCGGTAGACCCCTTCTCCACCATTGGGATCGGCCTTCCGGACTGGCTGGGCTTGAATATGTATGATGATGCCTACATGAGATTGAAGAAGATAGCAATTGCGGACCCACTGACAAAGCGACGCAGCTATGATGATTACTATGTAATCACGATGTTCGACATAAGGATTTCCATCAATGCAAGAGGCAGTAACGGCAGAGGCTGGCGCATGTTGGCGGCGGCAGATTTGTACCCCTACATGTTCGATGACGCCGTGCGCCATCTAGGCCGCGTCATCTGGTTGCCATCCTACGGTACGGGAGATTACAAACGGAATGCACAAACCATCATTTGCATCCCTAACAGTACTCCGTTATTTTGCAGGGACCAGTCATCCCCCGATCAAAATAAGATCGCCGATCCTAGATGTGCATTTGCATCCGCGATTCAGTCTAACCTAGAACCTTGTAGCTAACTTTGGCATATTGGGATCAACTATCTTAGCAGTCATTACCCATGGTACCACTGATGTGCAACATGGTCACACAATCTACCACGATCGGACCGTCACCATCTACCCAGGTATTCCATTTTTTAACCCTCTCGCCTTCTCTTTCATTGTTGTACTAGTAGTATACTTTGTAGTACTAGTAGGAGTACTTTTTACCTTGGAGGACTTGTATAGCTAGCTAGGCCCTTGAAGACTTGAACCCACTAGCTGCCACCATTTTTGTGTTTCCATGTCTTACTATCTCATCCATGTAGCCAAGAGTGGCTATATATAATAAGCCGGTTATTTTACTTCCTCTATACCGGAGTAGTACTATTTGCTGCACAGTATTACTGACCGCCATATTTGAGCACAACATTATTATGCATGGACCTTGACTATGTACGTCACCATGTGTCCAGATCTGGGATGCCGTGTGTACCAGATGAACGGCTTCGAGTTCGACCCCCGTGATGCTACGTGGGTGCCGAGGAACACTCTTGGAGAGTACTCGCTTTTCATCGGGGACAGCTACCCATTGTGAAGCATATGCCACCTTCCATGCACGACACGGAAGGCTTGCCGTTCATGAAGCATGGTTGTGTCTTCAGTGCGCACCGCCGGATGAACGACATGATGGGACATGCTATCCCTGATTTATGCCGCTTCAGCTTGGATGAGTCGCAATCGTGTGGAACCGGACTAGAAAGCTGCGACAATGATTCCCGTTGCCCACCGCTATGGATCGTGCCATCCATGAAGAACACCTGGGACTGGAACCTGGAGGAGGACATGTAGCCCATCTATAACGTGTAAGTGGAGTATGGTAATTGTGAACGGTAGCGCTGTGAATATATGTAGACTAGTCGTGCACAAATTTATCACATGAATTGGATATGAACTTGTGTGGCATACTGGAATTTGTCCTTTAGAATTTATTAATAGTAAATGTGTTATGTGTACGTGCAACTTGTGTGGTTGTTGCACGGGTTCCAACATGCTCTTTGAGAGAAAAAAGGTGGCACAGCTTTGGATATACGTGACATGGCGGCATCATACAGTAGCATCGTTCGCTATAGTTGTAGTACACTCCTACTAGGACGACAACTCCTATAAAACTTTGCGCTTGGCTCTTTGCCTCTTCGGGAGGTTCAACAGTTCGTACTCGTGTGAACCTTGCACTTGGCTCTTCGCCTCTTCGGAAGGTCCAACAATGATGATACTATTGTACAATATGCTTCTGGCAATCTAACACCGATTGAACTGCTGCACGTCCACCGCGAGGGCGAGGGCGAGGGAGAGGGAGAGGGAGAGGGAGATGGAGAGGGAGAGGGCGCTATAGTCAAAACCCTCTCCTTGTCCCGCGAACCATCGCACGCGTGGGCGAGGGAGAGGCGTAGTAAGCAAGCTTCTCCTCATTCGGCGAGTTGACGGGACACATCAAAGAAGTACTAGTACTAGTAGTAGTAGTAGTCCATACCGCGTCCTTTCCGATTAATATGGCTTAATTTGAAACGAGAAAAATACACTGGCGGTCAACATATGTAACAATACGCTCTTTACGGTCACTATATATAGTTTTGCGGCAATTATACGATCACTAGCTCATCGTAGAGCACCATATTGCACCCTACTGACCGGCCACATAGTCGACGTGGCACTTTGTTGACTGGTTAAATTGTCACCTGGTTTCTGGGTCCCACCTGTCAGTTGGCAGAGCAAAGAAATCAGTTAAACAAAACTTTACGCAGGCACGACACGAGCCCAACCCTTGCGCGCGAACCGCCCTGGCTGTGTATGTGAGTGCATGCACATGTCCTCCCTCGGTCTTCCAACAAAGAGTGTACATCGGCTATAAAACAAAGAGTGTAGTACATGATGTACATCTACACTTCCAATGCATTTAGCATTTAATCTAAATCGATATTGATTGACTAATGCACCAACTTGTGTTGTAGGTATAGGCTACATGTCTATCCTTAATTACAACATGAAACGGCCTTCATTTAATCTTCTTATCTCAATGGTCGCATGCACACATAAGTCTGCTACTTTTGGGCATTAATTATGCCCTGGTCAATGTGTAAATCTCTAAATGTACAGTCTTTCATGGACGTAGGGAGTAGGTTGAGCACTTGAGCATGAGCGTGTGTGTTGCGTCGTGTGCTGTGTGCCGCATGGTTGCGTGAGTGTTGCGTGTGTCCATGTGTACGTGTGAGTGTTGCATGTTGCATGCATGCATGGGGCTTACTCCCTCCCATTGACATGTTCATATTTCAAGCTTCCTCTGTTCCCTCCATATGGTGATACTCCCTCTATTCCCAAATAGTACGGACTAAAAGCCTCCCTCTGTTCCCAAATACGGAGTATTTGTCTTTCTACAGATTTCAACAAGTGACTAGGTACAGAGCAAAATGAGTGAAGTGAGCGTAGAGGCATAGGGATACTGTAGAAAGGAAGTCCTCGCGATCCATTATTCCCCATCTCGGTCAGAGAGAACTATTCAACTAGTCTTCGCAGTGAAGTGACAATACACGCTGCAGCAGATGGGACACGTAATTAATAAGCTGAACCAGCGTGTTGGTGTTACTAAATCAGCCTTACCTAGTACTGCCATCTTTTCTTCTTCCTCCTCTCTTCCCCATCATCGGTCGCACACCATTTACCCCCGCTCACTGCTCGCCCGCCCGTGCCATCTTCCTTGGTAGCTCGCGCGTACCATATCCCCCTGCTAACTGCTCGGTCACACAAGGAGAAGCTTCTTCGCTCGCCCGCCCGAATCCACTTCCCCTGGCTCGCAGGCACCGAAAACCCCAATGCCAGAACCGACTGACACGCAGAGCCGCGATTGGAATTCCCTCCATGATGTTCTCTTGGAGTAGATCTATAATCATATGGACCTACTCAGCACCGTCCGTCTGGCCGCATGCTCGGTGTCTTTGTACCGTCTACTCGTCTGCAACCGGCCGGCTCTTTTTAAGACACCCTGCTTGCTAATGCCCGATCCTCGCAGGTGGCCCAAACACCGACTTGACGGTCCTACGGAGGTTTCCGTGGTGCCCCTCGACATGCTACCACTACCCGTCCACCTGTCCTTCATGCGCGGCCACTACTAGGCGGGCATGAAGGCCAACTGGATCATCCTCATCCACCACACCAGTAGTCCATGGTGTCTCGTGGATATCTACACCTAGCGAGAGATCACTGTCAGTGTCAAAACCGGCGGATCTCGGGTAGGGGGTCCCGAACTATGCGTCTAGGCCGGATGGTAACAAGAGACTGGGGACACTTTGTTTTACCCAGGTTCGGTCCCTCTCGATGGAGGTAAAACCCTACTCCTGCTTGATTAATATTGAAGATATGGGTAGTACAAGAGTAGATCTACCACGAGATCAAGGAGGCTGAACCCTAGAAGCTAGCCTATGGTATGATTGTGTATGGAGTTGATCCTCCACGGACTACAACCCTCCGGTTTATATAGACACCGGATAGGGTTAGGGTTACACAGAGTCGGTTAAAATGGTAGGAGATCTTGAATATCGCATCGCCAAGCTTGCCTTCCATGCCAAGGACAGTCCCATCCGGACACGGGACAAAGTCTTCAATCTTATATCTTCATAGTCCAGGAGTCCTGCTGAAGGTATAGTCCGACTATCCGAACACCCCCTAATCCAGGACTCCCTCAGTAGCCCCTGAACCAGGCTTCAATGACGACAAGTCCAGCGCGCAAATTGTTTTCAGCATTGCAAGGCGGGTTCCTCCTCCAAGTCCTTCATAGAAGATTGTAATCACCAAGAGTAGTGTCCGGCTCTGTAAAATAAGTTTCCACATATTGCTATAGAGAGAATAATATTAACACAAATCAAATCTGCTGACGTATTCTGCAGTGCGCCATCACACTACAGCCAAGTCCTCTACTCGAATTGTTTTCACCTCAGCATGTTTCACGAGGTGGTTTTCTTGGCACATCTTGTCAAAGGAGAGATCGTGTGCCCTTTTTACGGGATTCTCATTAATACGGATGTGGGTAACCCAACCGTGCCCGTTAGCATGTTTTCTCGATTAAAGGCGAGTCCCAAACGGTTACGGGGAGGGCTCTTGGTATTCAACCTCTTATAAAGAGACCAAGGCCTTACTCCTTTTTCCAACCTCAAACGAGTTCGCCCGTTACCTCGAGCTCCAACACCCTAGGCTTCAGAATCCAAGCGCTTCGGACTTTCGACAATGTCCGGTTCCGACCTTCAAGACCGATGGATGCCCTCCTTCGTCACGGAGGAGGATGTGCTAAAGTTGAGCGAGGCTAAGTTCCTGACCACCAAAATTCCGCATAGGTTTCCTGCTCAAGGGAAAGCTATTCCCAATCCCCAGCCCGGTGAGAGCGTAGTGTTCATGTCTCACTTCCTTCGAGGGTTAGGCTTCCCGATGGATCCCTTCGTGAGGGGGCTGCTGTTCTATTATGGGCTGGAATTTCATGACTTAGCTCCGGAGTCCATCCTCCAAATTTCCTCATTCATCATCGTGTGCGAAGCGTTCCTCCGCGTTACTCCTCACTTCGGTTTATGGCTCAAGACTTTTGGAGTGGAGCCGAAGATGATCGAGGAACGACACGCAGAGTGCGGAGGTGCCGTCATAAGTAAGAATGCTGATGCTCCATGGCCCGAGGGCTTCTTTCAAGAGGAGCTCGGCTTGTGGCAACGAGAATGGTTCTATATCACCACTCCCAGGAGCGCCAACTGGGCGACGCCTCCTGCCTTTCGCTCGGGTCCCCCATCACGGCTAGCGTCATGGGTCAACAAAGGATTGGATTGGGGTTTGCCCAAAGACGTGCCCCTGCTACAGGGCCGAATTAAGGATCTCTTGGAAGGAGACCTCAGTTTGGTCAAGGTGACGCAGGTCATGCTGATTCACCGAATATTGCCCGGCAAACGTCTCTCCCTTCGTCTGTGGGAGTTTAATCCGGAGGGACCCCGAGCTCTCCAGCATTTTATGGGCGCAACGCCCGCGGTGATGCATAGACTGTTCTTTGGATCACAAGAAATGTGTCCGGATTTAACCGAGGATGCAGGCCTAAGCTGCAATCGCCCGGATACTCAAGTAAGCAACCTTGTGTCCGGACCTTCTATCCGTATAATCGTCATAAACTTGCCCCTAAAAGAGCCGTCCTTTTAAACAGGAGTGGATAGCGAAGGCGAAGCTGATCAGGTGTCCGGCTCCCCTTCCTAAAACCAGGCCGGATCCTGTGCTAGTCAGGATGCTGGAGATAATGCCTTTGGAGGGGGAGGACAAGGAAGCTATGACCTCCTCGAAGGAGGCTGCTCCGAAGAGAGGAACCGACAATTCCTCCCCTAAGGGGAAGAAGAGAGCCACCTCTGACGACCTGGAAACCATGGCCTCAAAACGGGGGAGAAAATCCTCATCAGAGGGTCCAACGCCGGGGAGTTTCTCGGCCGGGCTCTGCCCTCAAGGGGATCAGCCCTCCAGCGAGCCGTAAGTGGAGAAAAGATTTTCCTTTTGAGGGATGAGAGAAATCCTTGATTTTACATCTGAGAAGATTAACCGAAAATTTTTACCTTGTAGCTCGGACCTCAGCCCTTCTCAACAGAGCTCATCTTCGGGGGATCTTCTTCTGGAGATGATGGAGAGCGGGACGCCTCCCCCTGCCGTACCGCCTAGCGAAGCGGGCGACCCTGAGGTGTCGTCGCGGAGGGTTTCTCCGAATCCGTCATGGGCGGAAGATAGCTATGTGCCCCCCAAGGCTCTCCGCGTCTGTCCTTCGAAAAAGTCCATAGGACGAGTCCGGCACCATCTGGTGCTTGGCCGGAGGAGCTAAAGATTTTGCTGGGGCGAGCTTCTATCTCAGAGGAGCACCGTGCCTTGATGGGCACGGTGATTGAAAGGATTTCATCCGCAGAAAGCGGATTGCATGAGGCCATCAAAAGTTTACTGACGGGTTTTGAGGGACGTTAGATAATGTACACTTTTGTCAGTTGCGCATAAATAAGATGCGCCCTGTGTAGGTAGTAGCCCCTGAGACTCTGCGTGTTGTCAAGCAATGATGGCACGTAGAGGATCATAATCCCAGGTCTAAGATGTCGCCTCAAGGGGATCAGCCCTCCAGCGAGCCGTAAGTGGAGAAAAGATTTTCCTTTTGAGGGATGAGAGAAATCCTTGATTTTACATCTGAGAAGATTAACCGAAAATTTTTACCTTGTAGCTCGGACCTCAGCCCTTCTCAACAGAGCTCATCTTCGGGGGATCTTCTTCTGGAGATGATGGAGAGCGGGACGCCTCCCCCTGCCGTACCGCCTAGCGAAGCGGGCGACCCTGAGGTGTCGTCGCGGAGGGTTTCTCCGAATCCGTCATGGGCGGAAGATAGCTATGTGCCCCCCCAAGGCTCTCCGCGTCTGTCCTTCGAAAAAGTCCATAGGACGAGTCCGGCACCATCTGGTGCTTGGCCGGAGGAGCTAAAGATTTTGCTGGGGCGAGCTTCTATCTCAGAGGAGCACCGTGCCTTGATGGGCACGGTGATTGAAAGGATTTCATCCGCAGAAAGCGGATTGCATGAGGCCATCAAAAGTTTACTGACGGGTTTTGAGGGACGTTAGATAATGTACACTTTTGTCAGTTGCGCATAAATAAGATGCGCCCTGTGTAGGTAGTAGCCCCTGAGACTCTGCGTGTTGTCAAGCAATGATGGCACGTAGAGGATCATAATCCCAGGTCTAAGATGTCGCCTTTGAATGTAGGTGGCAAGGTGTCCGGAATCAAACCAGACTAATGATTTGGCCGAACTAAAGCGGCAACTGGACGTGGCAGATGCCGACATCGCGCTTGTCAACAAGCGGCTTGATGAGGCTCAAGGTATGTAATTCTTCGGACGGAATTAGGTAAGAGGAGCTTCATGCCAGTGTCTTACAATGTGTGCGCTTAACGCAGATGGTACGACCGCCATGGAGAATCTTAGGGCAGAACTTGCCCGAGCTAAGGAGCAAGCCAGAGAAAGCGATGCGGCTGCTAAGAAGGCTCTTGAAGAGCTGAGAGCCGAACAGGCTGCTCACTGTCGAAGCAAAGAAGAGATGGCCGAAATGGCCGAGAAGTTAAAGAGCGCTGCAGACCGTTGCAAACTTCTTGAGAAAGAAGACCGGGCGAGACAGACGGACTTAGAGAAGGCCGTTGCCGATGCCAAGGACGCTCGCTCTGCGATGAGAGCTGCGAAAGAGGAGCTGCGTCAGGCCGAACAGATTGCGGCTGGAAAGCCCTTTATGCTGCGGAGGAAGGTTTGTGATCCGAAGTTTGCTCCGTTGGACCGGATGTGGAGTGTGAAGGACACCTATCTGGACTTGGCAACAAGTGCCGCTGATGCGACCGAACACTTTCGAGATCAGAAAGATTGCGAAGTGGAAAAGCTTTTCTGGTCGTAGTTTCATAATCCAGAGCATCCACTGGCCATGGATGATCGTTTGGCTCAATGGGCCGAACTGAATAGGTTGTCCGGACTCGCCATGAAGTACGTCATGGATCATCTGTGGCCGGGGAAATCGGAGCCGAAGAGTTATTTCAGCTTGGTGCAGCAATTCCTTGACGCGGTGCCGCGTATTGATGCAATGAAGAGGTCAGCATGTATAGAGGGTGCAAGGATGGCTCTTGCCCGTGTCAAGACATACTGGGCAGAGATGGAGACCACTGTTGTTGCGTCCCGAGATTCGGACAGAAGCGGAGTATCTTCCGAGCACTATTTTCAGGAAGTCCTTGAAGGCACTCATGTAATAGAAACGCAGTGCTTGAAGGATGCTATGTTATGATAGCATATGTAATTTGGAAAGTAGTATTTTGATAAACTGTAGTGGCCTTTTTTATACTTGTGCCTCCAAGTATTATTAACACCTTCTATGC